>NW_005871604.1:195819-221024 GCF_000147115.1 Myotis lucifugus | reverse complement strand
CCTCACTGTCCCCAGGTGTGTGTAGTCCTCCTCACTGCTCTTCAGGTGTGTGTAGTCCTCCTCACTGTCCCCAGGTGTGGGGGGTCCTCCTCACTGTCCCCAGGTGTGTGTAGTCCTCCTCACTGTCCCCAGGTGTGGGGGGTCCTCCTCACTGTCCCCAGGTGTGTGTAGTCCTCCTCACTGTCCCCAGGTGTGTGTAGTCCTCCTCACTGTCCCCAGGTGTGGGGGGTCCTCCTCACTGTCCCCAGGTGTGTGTAGTCCTCCTCACTGTCCCCAGGTGTGTGTAGTCCTCCTCACTGTCCCCAGGTGTGTGTAGTCCTCCTCACTGTCCTCAGGTGTGGGGGGCCCTCCTCACTGTCCCCAGGTGTGTGTAGTCCTCCTCACTGTCCCCAGGTGTGTGTAGTCCTCCTCACTGTCCCCAGGTGTGTGGGGCCCTCCTCACTGTCCCCAGGTGTGGGGGGCCCTCCTCACTGTCCCCAGGTGTGGGGGGCCCTCCTCACTGTCCCCAGGTGTGTGTAGTCCTCCTCACTGTCCCCTCATCCACGCAGGGCCTCACCTTGTCTGCCACTCAGTGTCCTCCTTGGCCCGCTCCTTCCGGGCTTCCCTCTGCTTCTCCTCCAGCCGCTCCTTCTCCTGGCTCGCCAGATCTAGGCCCAAGCACACATGGCTGGGTGAGGAGTCAGGTGGGCGGTGACCCTCCTGGTCTCCCTTGTTCAAAAACCATGGAGAGTTAACTGTCATCAGGAAACCAAACCCAAAGGCCCAGGCCTCGGGCGGCGAGGGACAATGGGGTCCTAGTGCAGTACTAGCCACAGGCAGGTGCTCAGCTCCTGGGGCCATGTCACCCACAAGGGCGGTGTCAACAGAGCCCCAGCATGGGTCCCACCCTGGAGCCATTTCCCTCGCACAGACAGTTACATTCAACCTTAACCTTCAGGGACAGCGGTTGTACTGATTCCAAGGACTGAGGACCCTGACCACAGGCCCCGCCGACCGCCCTGCCATCCACACTCATCCCTGAGCAATTTGCTGACCCCACGAACTGCAGCAGGCGCACCCTGTATGGGCACTGGGAGTCCTGCTGCTGACCTGGCCCAGAGTGATGGGTGGTGAGCAGGAGGCAGCGCTCGTCACACTGACCCCTCCTGCCGCCCTGCACAGCGGTCACCCAGCAAGTGCCGCCAGGTGCTGGACCCAGGGCTGTCTCATCCCACCTGCAGCAGGGCCCCACACGCCGGCCGTGGGGCTTTAATGAACAGCACGCGGGTTCTGAAAGGCAGCCCTACATTCTACCTAAGAATAGAGTATTGGGACTTGACTTCTGTGTGTATTCCTCTTCATCGCATTTTCTAGTAACTTAACCTTACTGTTATTTACAAAAGGATTGGTCTCCTACAGGCTGCAAACTCTGAAACCATCACCCGGGCAGTCCGCGCGCTCTGTGTTGGGGGACCTAGCGCCTGTTCGCTTGTGAAAGGCCACCGCATTCCTTCTGCTCGTCCCCGGGCGGCCACCCAACTGCCCCCATTGCTCAGGCACGCACCCATGTTGCCGTTCTCCATGCTGCGGATGTCGGGACGCAGGCGGCAGTCTGTAGGGGCCAGGATCTTCTCCATGCCCGTCTGCAGTTCATTGAGACTAACAGTGAAACTGGTGAAGTTATACATCTGAGGACAGAGAGAAATCTGTGACCGCCACAGCGTTCTCTCCTGGGCCCCGCACAGACACGCTCCCTGGAGACGCCCCCGTCAAGGTCACGCAGGGGCATGGCTCCTTCCCGGGCCTGAGACGCACCAGCCTCGGGCTTCTCTGGGCCACACCACTTGATGCCCAACTTGTAGGTCTGACTCCCCAACATCTCTGGGATGAGTGGTTTATTTTTTACATGCTCTGCTATGTTATTGGACATGGTAATACAATAAAAAATTATAATACATTGTATATTTATTCTATATATAAATAATTCATAATGTGAAAAATAAAATTTATTACATGTTATATTTATCATGTAATTATTTTATATATGTTATTGTATGTAACATTTATACGTAATACAAATTGTAAGTTTAATTTTCAAAAATAAATATCAGTCCTAGCCGACTTGGCTCAGTGGATAGAGCGTCAGCCTGCGGACTGAAGGGTCCCAGGTTCGATTCCGGCCAAGGGCACATGCCTGGGTTGCGAGCTCGATCCCCAGTAGGGGGCGTGCAAGAGGCAGCCGATCAATGGTTCTCTATCATCATTGATGTTTCCATCTCTCTCTCTCCTCCTTTCCTCTCTGGAATCAATAAATATATTTAAATAAATAAATAAATAAATAAATATAAATATCAAAATGCACTGAAGCATTTAAATTGACAGGCTGGGAAAACAACCCCTGCAAGCCACTCTGAAAACCCCTTTGGGTAAAATGTGGTTGTATAAACCTTCCAGGGCACACCGTGTGTCCTGAGGCACCTCTACCCAGGAATATCCAGGGCCACTGTGACACTGTGATGTGTGCAGACACACGTGTCAGTTCTGTGTCAACATGCCACCACGACTCATGTAGACAGAGCATTGCTGTGTCACTGGGAGGGTAGGCTGAGGTTGGGGCTGGTGGTGGCTCTGTGGGACAGGAAGTCCTCGGAGGCTCACACTGAGAGCTCCATCTGACCAGGGGACGGAGGGTCCTCTGTCTGCTCTGGGACAGAGGACTGAGGTAGCAGGTGTACACATGGGGTTAGAGGGGCAGGTATGGGGGAGCACTGACCTGGGCAGAGTTGGGGGGCCGGGTGTTGATCCTCCAGAGGAGCCTGCTGCCTGGAATGACCTGCACAGTGTCCTGGACCTCAGGCACGGCGTCCACCACTTCAGTGTCAGCGTTCTCCATGCTGATGCCCTGAAACACAGAGCACGCTGGTCGGCTGCCGGAGGGAGTGGCTCTTGGAGTGCCTTTCAGCCCCTGTTCTGAGCCCAAGCAGAGCAAGATGCGCTATTAAGGAAGGAGGCGCCGCTGCCCCAAGACCTAAAGGCTGGGCTCCTGTGTCTGCTGTGCTCACCTCCCCCTGCACAGGCTCCTGCGCAGGGGTCCCCCAAACACAGGGTACCAAGTCAGTGGCAGGCACAGCTGTCCTCCTGGGAGTGCAGGCACCATGAAAGGATGAGCTCCTGACTCTGACGGCAACTAGCCAGGTGGCACCATCAAAAGCACATTCATCTAAGCTAAGGGGACTGGAACAGCTCATTTCTGAGAGGGGCACTTCCCTCCATAAGGACGTGTCCAGATGGGTGATCACATGATATCCCAGCACTTCTAGACCAAACCCACTGGAGACCAAGCCCTATATGAGATATGCCACCTGCGGTTACCTTTCAAACCCAAGGGGGCCTGGAGATGGAGCAGTGGTTATTCATGCAGCTGTTGGGGGACAGTGTGCTGGTGTGACAAGCGTCAGTGTGACCACACAGCTTAAGGGCCTGCCACCTGACTGCAGGCTACACGGTGAGGTCCAGAGCTAAACGGGACAAGACTGTCCCTCCAGGTCACCCAGGACAGCGAAGCTCAGCGCACACACCGAAGGCATCAGCCATGGTCTAACGCGCCGGTCTGCAGTCTGTACGTGGAATTTCATTTCTCTGAGTGACACAAGTCATTGGGAGCCACAGTGACAGCACATGAGAACTACCACAGGAAGACACGGAGCAACCGGGAAGGCACAGCACTGCCTGAGGGGGGCGTGTCATCTAGAACACGGACGCCTCTGTAAGCGCACTTCCAGGCCCAGCTCTGAGGCCTTAGGGCAGCGGGATGCAGAATTCCAGGGAGAAGCCTCCCTGCCCGGCACAGCCCTCACTGTGGGCGTCATCTGGACTCAGGACTGAAACGGCAGAAAGGACACGCACTCGCTTGAACAGGTCTAAGCTAACAGGGGCAGGCAGACAGGAGGTTTGTTACGAGGCATCCAGAACAGCATTTCCAGAAGGAAATGGAGGTGCCTGGTTCTACCCTGCTTGACTTGGGGGACAGACAGACGCTGCGACACAGGACCCACGCCCTCCGCGCTGTCAGAGTACAGATAAACCCTCCCAACCGAGGCCCACAGACAGCAGCTTCACTGACAGGCGGATTCTGTGCATCGTCTTCCCACGGGGCCCTTCTGGGGGTCATGGCTGGTTCCCGGGGCCTCTGCCCAGCAGTGCCAGGAGTGGGGCAGGAGCCGGGCAGGAGCGGGCAGGTGCCAGGCGGCGCCTTACCGACTGTGCCTTCCTCGGGGGCTCGCCCCTCCGCTCCTGCTTCCTGAAGGACTCGTACGCCGCAGGGTCGATGCCCCACAAACACTCCGTCCACTTGCCGTAGATGATGAACAGCTTCTTTTTGCTGGAACAAAGGGGTTTAGAAACCAAGCTAAGACAGACCACCCACCCCAATGCAGCACCCCACTTCAACCGTGGAGTGAAGTCCCGTCTGGCTGTCTTCTTACCAGTCTTGGGCTACCTCTGCACAGAAACGCAAAGACGAAAATTTGCATTTTAGGATCTCTGCTCCTGCCATTTGACACTGATGGTCCTAATTACCGAATACACCGAAGCGAAAGAAAGAGGGAAGGGACGAGGGTGGGGACAAGGAGGTGGAAGTGTCCGTGTTCAGATGTAAAACCCCATGTGCCGATCTCCCCGTGAGCACGCTGACTTCGAGCCCTTTCTCTATAAACCACGGGAACAGGCCTCCTCCTGTTGAGTTTGCTTTATCCTCAAGGCCACACGTCAGAACTTCACTGACAGGCAGATTCTGTGCCCCTCTGCCACCTGCTTCCTCAGGTAGTAACAACCTCTGGGGACCTTCCCAGATGGGCCACCTGCTGGCTCCCGAAGGAGCAATGCCAGTGTTGGGCTGTTCCTTCTGCATCTTCTGGGGGAGAGCACAGTGGGCCCTGAGCTCCTGGAGATACTGCTCTGCCAGGGCGGGACCCTGGGGCACCCGTGTCTCAGAGGCCCAGCCTAGAGGGCCCACTCCTCTCAGGAAACACAGCTCGGTGGACGTGCGCTGTCACTAACAGGCCCAGCGTCAGGAAATCGCTCACTCGAATTTGGGGTAGGAAACAGAAAAGCAGACCAGAGTTCACACACGCTCACAGTGGGTGCTGCCACCCACACCCATGGCCGTTCCTGCGCCTCCACGGGAGAGGCTGCTGTCCTGAGGGTGGAGTGGGCGGAGTCACAGTGGAACGGTGTTTCCCAGGCTGAGTGGGGCTGGGCAGAAGACCTGCTTCCCATAGGAGCTTGTTTCTATTGAAAATGTACAGATTCTGGGAGCTGGAAAGAGCCTTGGCCATCACATGGCCCAAATTACTTAAGGGGAAAAAGAGAAAATTGAGACCCAAAACAAGATTACTAAACCAAAGGGGGGAAAAACTCAAAAAATTTGTTAAAATGATACTAACCCAGCCGTGGGCAAACTACGGCCGCGGGCCGGATCCGGCCCGTTTGAAATGAATAAAACTAAAAAAAAAAAAAAAAAGACCGTACCCTTTTATGTAATGATGTTTACTTTGAATTTATATTAGTTCACACAAACACTCCATCCATGCTTTTGTTCTGGCCCTCCGGTCCAGTTTAAGAACCCATTGTGGCCCTCGAGTCAAAAAGTTTGCCCACCCCTGTACTAACCATTTCTCTGCTCACAAAACCTTTAAACTTCCCTAGTTTACAGACTGAAAAGAACCAATCTCATGCAGATGAAGCTCCTATAGCCACGTGCGAGCTTCACCGACCACCTGCACGTATGGTGCAGGAGGAGAACACGTGGTCAGATTTCCAGCCGCGCCCTGCCTGCAACATGTGCAGCAGCATCTCAGAGGAAACCTCCTATTTCCTCGTGTCCATTTCATCTTTTACCCTTGAGAGAGGGTGACATGGGCCCACCCACTCCCCACCCTAGAAATGACACCAAAGCTGCTTTATCTCCTGTCATGCTCAATCATGAAATGTTTTTTCTCAGTAAAAAACAGGTATAAAAGAGCCTGATTTTTTCCTGCCATGAACAGACATCACTGGTTTAACGACCTTCTTTGAAGCGCACACATGCTATCTGAGCCGACCCGCACGTGGACCTACTTTTTGTCTTGAATGTGTCCTTCCACTTTGTGAAGCTCTTTTCCAAACAACCCGCACGGTCTAAAGTGAAGCACACACTTATCTCCAGTCCTGTGGGAGAAGCACAGGCCTCGGTTGTGGGACATGAGCCATCCAGAAAGATGAGAGAGGAGAGGAGGCGAGAAAGTAAGAGCAGGAGCGGGAGTGGGAAAGGAAGAGGAAGCAAGAGAGAGAGAGGGAGGGGGGGAGGGAGGGGGGGAGAAGGTAGGGAGAGAGAGCAGACAGAGGCTGCCTGGGGCTGGGGTGCCATCAGGGAGGGACGGCCTAGGACACAGGGACCTTTCCAGGGTGATGGGAAGGCTCCAACCATGCCCGGGGTGACAGCTGCACAGTTCAGTACATTTAGTACATATCACTCTATCACTTAGGTGCCCACTTTTACTGGGTGGACTTTATGACATGTGAATTGCATCTCAATGAGGTTGTGGGAAACAGAACTGGTGTCATAGATGTCCAGGAAGAAGGAATGACAGGCTGCAGTGTGGACAGGACAGAGGATGGTCATGGCATTGTTTAAAATTTCAAAATAAGTTAACTTGTGATTAGAAAGAAAATTTTCAACACAGAGCATGAATGGTGCCTCACACTGACCAGAACTAGTTCCCACCAACACGGGCCCTCCCTGTCTGGACACCGAGGGTGGACAGCGAGGGGCAGCACACAGAGCAGAGTGAAAGCGAGTCCCGCGATCACAGCCAGTGCTCCAGGACAGCGCTGTGTGTCGGCCCCCACCCAGCGTGTGGTACCTGTGGTTTAGGATTTCCACCGTCCCGTACTGCTCTATCCAGAGCTTCCCGATAATCACGTTGTGCACACAGCAGGTAGGGTTGGTCCAGGTGTAGGCCTCATTGTGTCTGTCAGAGACCAGAAAACACGCCTGTCAGAGCCAGCAGACACCACGGGGTGGGGTGCGGGGCAGAGGAAAGCAGCAGCGGGGAGTAATTGCCCTAATACCGCAGCAGAGAGCACTGCTTTGAACTCCCTCCAACAGTGGCTCCTTACTTAGCATTCGTTTGAAATTTATTTCTTCTTCCCTTTGTAGCAACAACAAAGCTTTCTACTTGATATCAATGAGACTGAGACAAAGAGCTCTCCTGTGAGGATGTGAGAGCCACCACCTCCCGCCAGGTGCTCCCAGTAGGACGCGTGGCCTGCGGTTTGCAACAACACTGCACACACCTTCCCTTTTGTTCCTCATCCTCCCCCCGTGACCTGTCCCAGAAGAAAAGGCCCCACAGACATGAAGTGATCAGACGCCAGGGAGGCTGTGACAACCAGCTTGGTGCAGAGTATCTCATGACAAATATTTGCAATTCCTTGCATCTCCCAGTTGGACCCAAACACCTGAATCAACAAGGTTTGCAACCTTTCAACTCTACCTGCCTTGTCCCAGGAAAGTGAAGACCACCGGACAGTCTCCCTAAAGCGCTGCCCCCCGCCCCACCCCCACCCTTGGTCCCCATGCGCCCCTGGCAACCAGCCAGGCGGGGCCAACAGGGAACAGATTCCATCCAATGCTCCCCCATGGTGCTGCCGCAGCTCAGAACCCTGCCCGCGGTGGCCTGGACTCTGCGACAGCTCTGGGAGCCAGGCAGATGCTACAGACTCTGCTTTTGAGCTTTTGCTTTGAGGTGTTGTGGACAAAAAGAGGCCACATGCTAATCTAATTCAGGGAAGGCCTGCATGGTGGTCTTGCAAACTCAGAGACCCAAAGCAAACCTCAAAGGATGGTCTGAAATGAAAACCTTTAATTAAAAAGCAGTTTATAGTGGGTAGTCATGTCCTAGGCCAGTATCTTCCCTGACAATGATCAACTTCGATCTTTACTGAGCCTATTGTCTTTTTGCTTCTAAGACAGTGGTTCTCAACCTTCTGGCCCTTTAAATACAGTTCCTCATGTTGTGACCCAACCATAAAATTATTTTTGTTGCTACTTCATAACTGTAATGTTGCTACTGTTATGAATCGTAATGTAAATATCTGATTGCAGGATGGTCTTAGGCGACCCCTGTGAAAGGGTCGTTCAACCGCCAAAGGGGTCGCGACCCCCAGGTTGAGAACCACTGTTCTAAGACAACATATCACTGGAATGTCAAAGTAATTTCCCTTTTTTCTGGACCCCTCAAAGCACAGGCACCAATCTGTGGGGACCACAAACCCCCCGTTGTTATTAACTGTTGAGTGTTAACCATCCTGCACCCACCTGTGTAAAAGAAGCACGTGTCCATCCTTTTCCTTTTTATCCAATCCGGTGTCCCGCTTGGCTTTCTCCCCTCCCTCATCCTTCACCAATGGATTCCCTGTGACCCGCCTACGTCCCTCCTTGATTGTCACGTATGAACAAGGTGCAGAGCGCCGTGCTCCACGATCTCCCCACGTGGAGGTTCTGCTTCCCGGCCATTGTCCAGTTTGGCTCAAATAAACTCACAAAAACTCGTCACAGGTTTGAATGTTTCTTATATTGACAGTGTTTTGGTCGACATCAGATCGGGGGCATTTAGATTTAGGCTGGACGGGGTGGGGCAGCCTCGAAGGTGCCCCTCGCTGTGTCCCCCGGAATCCACCCCTCCTGCACTCAGCAGGGTGGGTCTGTGTGACCAACGCACACGTGTGGGGAGGGTCGAAGTTGAGTCACTTCTGGGTTAGGTCATAAGACACTGTGGCTTCCCTCCTGGTGGCTTCTCCCCTGGGGCCCCCGGCTCTGAGGGATGTCAGCACCAACTGCCAGGGAAACAGGTGCCGTGCCCAAGTCCTGACGCCAACTCCCAGAAGCCCGAGCATAACCCCTGAACAGGTCCCAGCTGCTCAGAAACCACGTCCTGAGCTGCTGAGTGTGGGGTCTTCACACAGGATAGGTCACTGCTACAAGCAGTGCCCGGAGTATGTCCAGGCCACGTGGGAGCACGCCAAGGCCGAGTGGGGCATGTCTAGGTCGGCACTAACAGAGGGAGCAGACTCGGGAGGGCTCTGCTGCTGGCAGGCAGCCCCCGGCCCCTCCGCACGTGGTGACCTCCCTCCAGAGAAGAGCCCCCACCGGAAAGAGGTTTCCTTCCACAAACAGCTGCATGGCTGGCGCTGGCGGAGGCAGAGGCGGAGGGAGGCGGCTCAGGCCCAGGGAGGCTCACCTGAGAAGCTCCAGTGTGATGGTGCCCCGGGGCTCCGCTTCCACGCTCTTCCCCCAGAACTTGAGCTTCGGATAGATGGAGCCGTGGAACAGGAAGTCCTGACAGAGACCTTCGGAGTAAAATGCACTCACAGGGGGGTGGTGGCTGACCTGCTCGGATATGAACCTGAACCCTAGGTCTTCCCTAGGTACGAAAACAAGAGAGAAAGAAGGGGAGCCCATTAGTGACAACAAAACCCAGGAAGGCAGCGCAGCATCCCTGTCAACTCAGTGGCCATGCGCACATGTGACTGCAGGGCCCTCACGTCCAGGAGAGACACTGGGAAATGGGGACCACTCCATGCTGCCACACGTGGCAGAAATATGCAACAGTGCTCTGATGTCACACTTGCCTAATGCTGACAACACAGCACCACACACATGCATTAAACTGTGATCCACGGGGCCACCCTAAGCACACGGAGGTCTGCAAGCATCTCTTAGAGCAGCAGTCGCCAACCGGTGGTCCGCAGACCACTGGTGGTCCGTGAGGTCGGAAAGGTTGGCGACCACTGTCTTAGAGCCAGTGCCCAAGCGCACCCAGGACAGATGCTGTGCCAGTGCTCAAGGGCCGCCCACTGCCCCACGCTAGGAGCCATGACTCCTGGCCTTCCCAGGGGGCTCCTCTCGGCTCCTGTAAGGTTTGTAATGAGATGTCTCAAGCTCCAAGATATTTCTGTCCAGAAAATAGGATTTTTAGTACACTCTCTTGTTCGAGAAGAATGTCATGTTTTAATTGTTCCGGAACTGTGAATACACCTACAGTTGTAGTTTAATAATTATAAAAGTCAAACCTCATAATTACTAACTTAACTGGAATCTGAATTTCCAACCATTACAGAGGGAAAAAAAGTTGAAAAATTAGATTTTTAAAGGTTGCCTGCCAAGGCATGTAATTTACAAGATGAATGCCTGTCTAAGCAAAGCAGTCTTTTCTCGGCAGCAGCCGGGAGGTTCTGTGGCTCCCAAACAGGAAGGCTACTCAGGTTCCAGGGCCCTGGGGCTCTGGACGCACAATGAGCCACAGACACGGGCACACGGGGACCTGGGACTGAGATGGGAGAGTGAACTGGAGTTTAGAAAGAGCGTGAGTTCTGTCAGACGTGAAATGGTGGTCCTGCCCTGGTCAGGCCTGGATGGGGTGCCGATGAGGTGTTCACCCAGCACTCAACACTTGTCCATGTTCCTTCAACCCATGCGGCTTATTTCCACCTCCAAAGCTCTGTTCACACTATGCCTTGACTCCCCTTTTGTTCAGGGCATTTTAATGATGCTCTGAATGTACTCAGATACTAACCCTCTGCTGGCATCTAGATGAGGCCGGAATCCCGACCACGGGCACACACACCTGCAGACAGAGGTGGACACCCGCTCAGCACAGGTATCAGGACAACGCTACTAAATTCAAATAAAAGATCCCCTTAGTGGTGACTCTCAGGCAAATCTTTCTGGCATCTGGGCCTCAGTGTCCCCGTGTCTAAAATGAAGGCACAGGGCTGCTCACTGTCCCTCTCGCTGTGACATGCTGTAACCCATGGTCACCTGCTGCACCTGTCATCTGCAAAGAAGCCCTGGGAGGCACACTCCGTAGCTTTCTATTAGCGCATCCAGCTTTCTCCATTTAGCGAGACTTCAAGACCAGCTGCTCACCACCAGCAACGCAGCCCCACCAAGAATCCAGATGGCATTCCCACACCAGCGGAGCCAGCGGAGGGGCAGCCACTGCACCAGCAGGCGAGTCAGACACCGGTCAGCCTCTGGGGCGTGACCACTAACCCACTGTCGCATCGCGGGAGCGGGGGGCCTGCAGGTGCTCAGGCATGCCCGCGTCTCCAGGATGATCCCGCCTCACGTGGTCTGCGACCAGAGCTGACACACAGCTGCACACACCATAGTCTCTACTCACATGAAGAGCGCCATTGTAAGCAGACCAACACCCTAATTCCCCCAGCCACTCACTCACCTGATCATCACAACACACGTGCAGTAAAGGGCTGGCAACCACAGTTAGAAACTTCGAAGAAACTATACTTCTTTGAGCCCAAGATGCCATTGACCACATAACACACCATCATTTTATTTTATAAAAGAAAGAAAAATGCTGCAAATTAAACTAGGACAGAAATGCTAGAATATGAAAAATGTCTTACCATCAATGAAATACTAAATTTAGAAAAAGTTTTAGTTATCGTGGGGAAATGAATGGGAAAGGATCTAGACAAGCACTGTCGCGTTCTGGAAACGTGTGCGCGCGCGCACAGGAAAGGAACTCGGCCCAAACGTCAGCCAGACTCTCCACAGGACTGTCCAACTCGCCTTCCTCCCTTCTCTTCATTTTGCACACTTCCTAAGCAGAGCATGCTATCATAACTACAGACAAACTTTTATTTAATAAGAGTACAACAGACTCCCCCTGGGACCCAAGGATGGGCGAAACAGGAAATACCGTACATGCCACCACATGCTCCGGAGCCCCGCCAGGCTGTGGCCCCTTTGACCTGGGGGCCCACCGCACTGCCTGTGGGCTCTGGGTGGCACTCGCAGCCAGGCCGACTGGACCATGGCTCATTCTGAGCGACTGCACAGCCCAAGAGACAGGGCCCTGGACCCGTCCCAGGCATGTGTACAGCTCTAGGACCAGGCTGCGTGACGGGCAGGAGGGGAGCAGCCAGGGAGCTGCTGAAGCTGCCTGCGAGAAACTCCATCGGAAGGAATTTCAGCTGCACTTGAAATAAGGTGTGGCCTTGGCCAGGTGGCTCAGTTGGTTGGAGTGTCATTTGTACAACAAAAGGTTGCAGGTTTAATTCCCAGTCAGGGCACATACCCAGATTGTGGGTTCAATCCCCAGTCAGGGCACATATCAGAGGCAACCTATTGATGTTTCTTTCTTTCTTTCTCTCTCTCTCTCTCTCGCTCTCTCTCTCTCCCTTCCACTCCCTCTAAAATCAATAAAAACTTATCCTCAGGCGAGGATTATAAAAATAAAATAAAATAAGGTCTGGTCTGGTCACTGCATTGCCAGTGCTGGCCAGGCCTTTGAACCCGGGGCAGCGGCATGGCGGTCGGCAGTGGCTGGGAGCGAAGCCCTCCGACAGTCACTCCTCTCTAGGTCACCTGCTCCCTGCACAATGGCTGCTGAGATGCTCGGTGAGTGGGCGAATGTGCTTCCAGGACCCATCTCTATTTCAGGCCAAAGCTAACAAGCCATTCACAGACACTCCCTTCTCCACTCCTGAATCCAACACAGGATCCCATTTCCAACTCTACCTCACAGCACTAGGGTTTTGTTACAGATCGACCCGACATTCCCCATATGCGAACCGTCCTGGCCCCGGCGGTGCTCCCGGCCCCTCAGTGAACCTGCCATCCACAGGGTCGGCTGTCAGAGGGCAGAATCATGCTGCAGGAAGAACCACACCCTCCGTCCTCCACAGCACCGCGCACGGCACTCAGGACACCTGGCCTTACCTGATCAGCTCGTATGTCTCTCCCAGGAGTGGGTTGAACGGCTTGCCGGTCCTCTCCCACTGGGAAGCCACCGCCGACACCGCAAAGGCAGCCACACACTGCAAACAACACACAGGCCATGAGCAGTCCCCACCAGGAAGGGGGCCCAAGGCTGTAGGGAGCTGCAGGCACCTGGCATGTCTGCGTCAGGATTCACTATCTGGTGACTGTTCAGTCTTCCCCTTGTAACATGTCCAAGGTCACAGAGATTCTAGGAAGTGCCCTCTGTCACCACCACTTCCTCAAAACTACAGACAGCAGGAGCCCTGATGCTTTCCAGTCCCAGTCTGTTCTTCAGTAGGCCCTGTGGCAAGGGCCATGTGTTTGTCCCCTTTCAACACACATGGGCACACGAATGCACACAGCACACATGCTGTATACATGCACACGGGCATGAACACACACAGGCACATTTATGCACACATGCAGGGACACACGTGGACATATACCCACATGTGTGCATGCACACATGTGGGGACACACACACGTACACACATGCACACACACAGGTATGGTGCTGAAAAGACTGGGAGGAGCCAAGGCGCAGGCCCCATGCATTCCTGTGGAGAACACCCCCCAGCACAAATGTCTCAGCTGCTGGCAGGATAGCACCCAGAGTGCGTGTGCACTGTACTGCCTCCTCCACTGGAGAGGTGCCGGGTCCCTGACATGACATGGCCAGTCAGTAGGGTCACATCCATTCACTGCTGCGGTCTGGCTCCCCCCAGCGCAGGGCCCGCCCACCTGCATCCTCTCCAGGGCCTGGGGCTGGCGGGAGGCTCTGTGGACGAGGTAGATGTGCTCCATGTACTCCGTGATCCGCTGCAGGAAGCTCAGGGGCTCATTGAAGACAATGGGCATCGTGATCTTGGACAGCTCCTGGAGGGACAGCGAGGATATCACGGGGGTTCCCAGAACACAGCCTCTTGCCTGCCCCACACAGACAGTCACTTCTTGGAGCAGTAGAGGACTGTGGGAACAAGATCTGAAACCCCTGAGCCGGGTGAGCCGACCTGGAAGGGAAGCCAGGCCCTCCCCGCTGCACAGTGAGCTCCACTCTGTCTCCCGTGGGATGGCTCCCAGTCCTCTGCCACTTTATGCCCCCTGCCCTGTTCCAGACCACGTGCACACGAAGGTGGCAGGAGCTGCCACACTGGCCACCTCCAGTGGCCCTCCCCCCAGAATGTATGCACCCCTATGTTCACAACTTACAATAGCTAAGATCTGTAAACAGCCCAAGTGCCAATCAGTAGATGAATGGATTAAAAAAGGCTGTGGTACAGCCCTAGCCAATTTGGCTCCATAGATAGAGCAAAAGCCTGCACATTGAAGGGTCCTGGGTTCGAGTCCAGTATCCCCAGTACAGGGTGTGCAGGAGGCAGCCGATCAATCAATGATTCTCTCATCACTGATGTTTCTATCTCTCTCTCCCTTCCTCTCTGAAGTCAATAAATATATATATACATATATATATATATATATATATATATATATATATATATATATATATATATTTTAAAAAGCTGTACATTTATAGCATGAAATACTATGCAGCAGTAAAAAAGAATCTCTTACCCTTTGAGACAGCATGGAGGGACCTGAGAGTATCATGCTAAGTGAAGTAAGTCAGTCAGGGAAAGACAAGTATCACATGATCTCACTCATATGTGGAATCTAAGTAACAAAATAAACTGATGAACACAGAGGATCCAGGGACATGGAAGCATGAACAGAGTGTGAAATCTCAGAGGGAAGGTGGGGAGGGTGGGAGGTAATCAAACAAAGACCTTGTATGCATCTATGCATGGCCCATGGACACAGACAATGGTGAAGCCCTGGGGGTGGGAGTGTGCTGGAGAGGGTCAATAGGGGAAAAAGGGAACATATGTAATACTTTCAACAATAAGGATTTTTTTAAAAACCAAAATAAAAAACAAAAAAATCACTAGCCTCCCATCATGTCCAGGGTGACTGGATGCCTTAGGTAGGGAAGGGAGGCCACCCACTGATACCTGTTCCCAGGCATCGTTCGGGCAAAGCGAGCAGTGCAGGAGCAGCCAGGAGGACTCTGCAGGGACACTAAGGGGCAGTGCGCTCTGCGCATAGGGAGGAGGTCTGACAGACTTAGACAAGGCAGAGCCGTTCCAGGAGGAAGCAGCTGACAGGGAGGGGCTAGAGAAGGGAGGAGGGATGAGAGGAGAGGTGGAGGGAAAGAAACGCAGATAGTAATGTCAGGAAAGATGCTGGCCTGGCTCATGTCAGGAGAGGAACAGTGACCATGAGATGCTACTGCTCACCTGCTCATCAGAACCTGACATCCACTGTGGGCGCGGTGGTGGGAGGCAGCCCCACACCTGCTGGTGGGAGGGCAGTGGTGCCCGCCCCCCAGATTTGCTGCATGGGCAGAACTGCACGTGCACCACCCTGGGTCCAGAAATGACCCTACACCCAGTAGCAGGCAGGGTAGAAGGAGTGGGAAGCAGCTTGGGAGCCCTGGCACTGGGGGTGGGTAAGGTGGTGGGAAGCCTATAGTTACCCAGGAAAATGGAAGGAGAGACACAATGTCACTTATGACTCCTGGAAAGATGGACCACAGAATTTTTATTGGTTGCCTCTCGGGGAAGGGCAGGGACAGGAAGCTGAATGTGTATATAGAGGGATACTCTTGTTTGAGAGCTTTGACTTAGGATTTACAATGTTAAAACAAAGTACATTTAAGAAAGCAATCTGCACGCATGGAAAATAAAATGAAACAAAGCCCTGGGCACAACCACCGGAGAGGAGCCCCTTCCGCCCAAAGCAGAGATAGGAGATGCACCCCGAGGACGGGCAGAGCTAGGGGCACCAACGGACTTGGATTTTGGGGCAAACACGCTGTTGGGTGAGTTGATCCTGCTCCCAGAACTGCTGTGCACGTGGGATAAAGTGAGGAAGTCACTGGTTACATGCTAGGCTCAACCCATCAGCACTAGTCAGCACTAGCATTCACACCTGGAAGTGTCAGTGTGTGTGGGAGAAAAGACACATACATGAGCCAGAAGAGGTCAAATCAATCCTGTCATCCCTGAAACAAATCAAAATACAGCTGCTGTTTCCCATAAAATACATAATACTTCAAAATACATAGAAAAGACTGGGAACACAGCAATCCAGCAGCTCCCCAAGGCCCAGCACAGTCCCGAGGCCTCTCTCCCTGCATGAGTGGCTGGCTGCAGGCCAGGACAATAAAGGTACAGGGTGAGCCGGAGCATCTTTTGTAAGAGATTAGGGGCCTTGAAGAGGCTCTCACAGCCACAGATGGAACAACCTGTCTCTGGAGCATGTCCAGCAGGTTAAATCCCGTGAGTTTAAAATACATAAAAAAGAGCCCAGTGTGGCTCAGTGGTTGAGAGTCAACCCATGCACCAAGAAGTCACCAGTCGATTCCGGCAGGGCACGCTCCCAGGTTGTGGCTCAGTCCCCAGTAGGGAGCATACAGGAAGCAGCTGATTGATGCTGATGTTTCTCTCTCATCGATGTTTCTATTTCTCTAAAATGACTAAAAACATATTTAAAAAATTTTAAATACATAAAAAGACATCCTAGTCATTTATGCGAGCATACTAGGTGATGGTAGTGAATCAAACACATAATCTGAAGACTCTCAGGAAGATTCCTTCATTGGTGCTGACCTCTTAATGACACCACACTCACCGCAGACATCTCAGGAAGTACGTAAGGCGGTCGGTGCGGCACTGACCTGCAGCCCTCATGAGCGCATCGGTCGTGGCACTGAGCCCAGCAGTTCTTAAACTCAGAGCAAGAGCAACAAGCTGTCTCCCGATGCAAAACCACAGACAATGGGAACCCTGAACAGAGTGCACACCTGACAGTATCATGGTGGACATGTTTAAAAAAAGCCCTATCAAAGACAAGATGGCGGCATAAGGTACAAACCTGTACGTGCTGCCCCCCACAACAACATTAAAACCACAACTATAAGACAAAACAGCTACCATCCAGAACCACGGGAAAGCTGATCGAGTGGAAGTTCTACAACTAGAAGGAAAGAAAGAAGTGCACTGAGACCGAGTAGGAGGGGAGAGGCGCCAAGAACAGAGGTACGGGGGCGCGTGTGAGGCTGCTGCACCTTGGTGCGAGGTTTTTTCAATCGGAAGGGGACAAGCACTGAACTCATTTACAGCGAGACGCTGGGGTCCCAGGCTCCTACAGGGAGAAACGGGACTGTCTTGCAGTGGGTCGGGAAGCGAAGGTGACTTTCTCACAGTGCTGCTCGCAGGGATCACTGTTGCTGCGGGGGCACGCGGCACTTGGGGAGTCGCAGAGTCGCGGGGGTCGCTGACAACACCATTGCTGTTTGCCCCGCCCTGGGAACTCTCTGAGACCCCGCCCCACTACATCCCCTCCCAAGCTGTGCTCAGCGGCACAAAGGAGGCACCTGCGCTTTTGCAACCTAACAAACTGCAGTGAATCACAGAGCTCCAAAACTTCCAAACTCCAAACAAAGAGGAGAAATCTGTTGATATTGCTGTAGCCCCTGCTGGTGGTTGACTTGGAGATCCAGGAGCCAGGGTACCCCTGGTCAGATACCAGATTTCAACTCCTCACATCCATAAGGGACACACTCAAGAAGCAGACACAGTGAGCACCAAAGCCCCACTGAAGCAAGTCCTACCGCATAAGGGTGTCTCCAGCACAGAAGTTCTTCTTATAGACACAGTGGCTCCTCGCAGTCAGCCAAAAATGCGAAGACAAAGAAACATGTCACAAATGAAAGAAATGGAGGAAAGCAAACTAATGGAGGACATAGAGTTCAGAACCACAGTTATAAGGTTACTCAAGAATCTTCTACGAACCTCTGAGGAACTTAGTGAGACCTTCAAGGATCTTAATGAGAATACCAAAAAAATGGAAAAGGACCAGTCAGAAATTAAACATACACTGACTGAAATAAAGAATAATATACAGAGATCCAACAGCAGACGAGAGGATCCCAAGAATCAAGTCAAAGATCTGAAATACGAAGAAGCAAAAAACACCCAACCGGAAAAGCAAAACGAAAAAAGAATCCAAAAATATGAAGATAATGTAAGGAGCCTCTGGGACAACTTCAAACATACCAACATCCGAATTATTGGGGTGCCAGAAGAAGAGAGAGAGCAAGATACTGAAAGCCTATTTGAAGAAATAATGACAGAAAACTTCCCCTACCTGATGAAAGAAATAGACTTACAAGTCCAGGAAGCGCAGAGAACCCCAAACAAGAGGAATCCAAAGAGGACCACACCAAGACACATCATAATTAAAATGCCAAGGGCTAAAGACAAAGAGAGAATCTTAAAAGCAGCAAGAGAAAAAGTTAGTTACCTACAAGGGTGTACCCATACAACTGTCAGCTGATTTCTCAACAGAAACCATGCAGGCCAGAAGGGAGTGGCAAGAAATATTCAAAGTGATGAATGCCAAGAACCTACAACCAAGATTACTTTATCCAGCAAAGCTATCATTCAGAATTAAAGGTCAGATAAAGAGCTTCACAGATAAGGACAAGCTAAAGGAGTTCATCACCACCAAACCAGTATTATATGAAATGCTGAAGGATATTCTTTAAGGGATAAATACCACATGATCTCACTCATTTGTGGAATATAATGAACAACATAAACTGATGAACAAGGACTGATCCAGAGACAGAGAGGCATTGATTGGACTGTTGGGCCCTGGAGGGAAGGTAGAGGAGGGTGGGGGTAAGGGGGAGAGATCAACCAAAGGACTTATATGCAAGCATATAGGCCTAACCAATGGACATGGACAACGCGGGGGGGAGGGGGGGGGGACACATGAGCGGGGGGGGGGGGGAGGGGATAACGTGGGGATAAGGACACAGATGTAATATCTTAATCAATAAAAAATATATTAAAAAATAAAAATAAAAAAAATAATAAAAAAAGCCCTATCCTTCCTGGCCGGTGTGGCTCAGTAGTTGGCCATCGCCCCATGCACCAAGAGGTCACCAGTTTAATTCTCGGTCAGGGCACATGACCGGGTTGTAGGCTGGATCCCCAGTGGGGGCGTGCAGGAGGCAGCCAATCAGTGATTCTCTCTCATCATTGATGTTTCTTTCCTCTCTCCTTCTCCCTTCCTCATTAAAAAATCAATGAAAAAATATATTTTAAAAAAGGGCCCCATCCTTTAGCAAAATATAAGAAATACTAATGGCCCAGTGCACAGATTCATACACATTGAAAGGAAATTAATTAGAAGAAATATTTTAATATCGCTATTTGCCCTTTCTCTATAATAGAAGTGTCAATAGTTGATCTTCAGACAGATTCTGTCGACAACACCGCTTTCTTTCAGTTTCAGAATGTCAACAAAAACCACCAAATTCACGATCAACAATGACAGATCGAAACACATGCATGCAATTGGCACCAGTGAGAGCTTTATATGTATTGCGCAAGCACGAGTCAACTTAGCCTTTTATATATATAGAATAAACTTGCTTAACTAGATCTGCTTTTTGACTTAGCTAAACTTTTTCCAGACCAGTGAAGCACCCCAACTTCTCTTTCAGGTAATTGTCAGCAACACAGCAGTAAATATCAACACGAAGCAGATTATTATTATAGGTCACTCAGGGAGAACAAAGGGTAAAATATTTCATTGCAGCAGTGTTTGACTATATTCTGTGCAGTGAGAAAACCTGAAGTCATTTTCAAGGCCCACCATTTCTTACTTCTTTTCAGTCAGGTCAAGTTTCTAAGCTTTCTAAATATCTGTTTTCTGGCTAATGAAAAAAAAATAGGATTCCACTGAGTCTTCTAAGGACTCTAGGACTTCTGTGAGGATCAAATGAGATGAGGCACGGGAAAACGCTTCACAGACATTTGGTTACAGTGTAAAGTGTTTCCACCTGGCTATAAAGCAAGTTGTATTCCTGGGCTGAAGAAACTCCAAGGAGACTAGTCGCTAGGGAGAGGAAGTCGAGCGTTGCTACGTGACATCATTACCCAAACACTTAGCATATTATCCTTTTATATATATACTAGAGGCCTGATGCATGAAATTCATGCACTGGGGGGTGGGGATCCCTCAGCCCAGCCTGCCCCCTCTCACAGTCTGGGAGCCCTCGGGGGATGTCCTACAGATGTCCACGGGGAGCGGGCCTAAGCCGCAGTCTGGCCATGGAGGCTCGGAGCAGGCGCCCCGTGTGTGTGTGTGTGTGTGTGTGTGTGTGTGTGTGTCCGCCCGCTGTGGGGGGGCGGCGTGGCCAGGCCAGACCCTGAGTAGTACCACTGTTGCTACCACTATCATTAGTGTCTGGGATGCAGGCATGGCTTGAAAAGACTGAACCACACCCCAGGCCTCTCTGACCCTGAGTTTGTTCATCTGGGAGTTGAAGCAGGAGGGGAGCCCCGCACTCTAGGCCCTTCACGGAGACATCTTTTTTGCCCTCAGTCGTCTTCCCCTTTCCAGGCCTGAGGACAGCAACGTTCTTCTTGGTTTTTGTTTTTTTACCAATTTTTTTTTAAGAAGGTGGAGATTTCTAGAAAAGACAAAATTACAGAGACAGAAAGCAGACCTGTGGCTGCCTGGGGCTGAGATGAGGTTGACTGCAGATGGGCAAACAGCATGATGGAAGCTTGAAAACGGTTTGTGTCGGTGGTTGAGCTGTTGTGGAAATTCACGAATCAAATAGTATGCCTGCTGTGGGTGAGTTGTATGGCATGTAAGTGCCTCTTCGAGAAAGCCGTGTAAAGGCGTACATCTAAAAGGGAACCCTCTTAAAACCACAGTTGGTGTGGGATTACCACCTTCTAGGAACTTGATAGAAAGTGTTCAGTCAATGGTTGTGAACTTGAAGAGTGGAGAGTGTGCTGAATTGGAAGCCTTTATGTGACCTGGGCAGGTCTAAACTCTGTCTGGGTCTGTTCCCCCGTCTGTGACATCCTGAGTTGATGCCCTCGGAGGGGTGAGAGGTGCCGGGGACCGGCCCCTGCGGTGGCTGCCCTGCCCAGCGCTCTGTGCTGCAGGCCCTCGGGCTGTCCCAGGGTCACTGTACCTTCGCCTTTGCCACAGAGCACCTCTTCCTTCCTGCCTTTGTGCGGAGGACTTCCTCCCGCCAGCCCCTAGAGCAAACACACAGCCGGGAACAACTGGAAAATCCGGATTGGCCTGGCCTCGTTTCCCCCCACCCCTGGCTCCTTCCATTGACTGGGACCAGAGAAGCAACCAAGAGACTGCCCTGGAAGAAACCTCCTCAGACCAGGGGCCCAAGCACCTCCTCGGCACTGGTACATGTGGCAAGCTAGGCCTTCCTCTCCCTCGCAGCCCTGACAGGTGACCTCAGCCACGTAGGCTCGGAGCAGGCGCCTGGTGCGTGCGTGTGTGTGTGTGTGTGTGTGTGTGTGTGTCCGTGTCCGCTGGGGGTCAGCCCCCAGCCGCATCTGAGGCTCGGTAGCAGGCGCCCCTCTGTGTTGTTCTCTCAGGCTCGGGGCCACACCCAGCCCCTCCTCCTGAGCTGGTTGTGACCATTATGGAGTCTCGACCTCATTTGCATATTACTGCTTTTTTTATATATATATATATATATAGACATATAGATGGGCAAATGAGAGGTGTCTGGCTTGGGGGGGCGGTGTAGAGGCAGCGTGGGAGCCCTGAGTGGCGCTGTGGGTGCTGGCCGGGGGTGGTTATGCGGTTCTGTCTACTTCTACATGGTCGGAAACCGTCGTGTTAACTAGTCTGTTGCTATTGTCTCAGTGAGCTGATAAGTAGAAAGAGGGTGTCACCCCTTTAGTGATGCCCAGAGAGGTGAGCATTTCAAGGGCCAAGGGGATGAGTGCTCTGAAGTGGTGCAAAGGACCCAGCCAGGTGACTGCGCGCAGCACTCTGGGGACAAACCCACCCACATGTTCATACGCGGCTCTCATAGAGACCATGGGCTCCTTGGGGAGTGCAGCGTAACGAGGTCACCATGTGAGAAAGATGCCGTGGGGTCAGACTCCTGCAGAGTCAGGATCAGGAGCTTGTCAAATTCAGCAGTCTGTCTTGAAGCCCCAGACACCCTTCTGTCCAGACCTGAACTAATCAGTCACACAGAGGAGTAAGGCCGCTGAGAGGAGAAAGTACCAAACACGTCATTAGAAAGGTAGCAGAGAGGTGTGCAGAGCGCATGCACGTGCCAGCAGGGTCAGCGTGTGGCTGCTGAGGCCTGGAGTGAGCATGCCTCGTGAGGGGTGAGCACACCCAGTGCCTGGTCTGGGTGTCTAAACACCAGCCTCCAATCAAGGACAGCAGTGGACAATGAAGAAAGCCAGGTCAAGGGCGTGGCTCAGGTAACAGCAACACTGCTGTGAATTCCTCCACTGGGTCGCTGCACCAAGGTGACTGTGTGAGATGGTGATGTTACAGGAAGTAGGTGAAGGGTATACAAGACTCACTGTGCTGTTTTGCAACTTCTATAAAGTCACTGAGGATTCTCACCATCAGAAAAAGGCCTGTGGCTTCTGGACGCCAGTCACTCCTGTCACAGACTCCAAGCATTGGAGCTCTGCCTGCAGCCCTCATGGATGGCCTTCTGGGTCTCACCCTCTGTGTGTGTCCAGGAACCCCACAAACATCCCCATTTCACACCGATTACCAAGAGCACATCACAGAACACTGAGGGAAACGTTCCGAGTTTAACCTACATAGTTATTTCCTCTTGTCCATCAGTAACCTCACTTCCTCACCTCCGCCCCTTACATCTTTGTGCCTTTCCGGTTTCATCATCTTTACTCCATGCTACTTACAAATCTGCAGAGTCACCCTAGCCGGTTTGGCTCAGTGAAGAGAGCATCGGCCCATGGACTAAAGGGTACCTTGGTTGCAGGCTCCATTCTGGCCCTGGAGGCAACCAATCAATGTGTCTATCTCACATCAATGTTTCTTTCTCTCTGTTTCTCCCCCTCCCTTTCACTCCCTCTAAAAATCCTTGAGTGAGGATTAACAAAACAAAACAAAACAAAACAAAACAAAACAAAATGTGGGGAGTGAACCCTTCTGTGGGTTCACAGTGCCTAACGCTGAGCTCGGACGGGCCGCCCACTCACCAGGCCAATGCACTTCTTCAGGATCCCCCACACACTGAAGTCACTCCTGGTGAACATCGGGGCCGGCAAGGACGTCCTGAAAAGCAGTAACCACAGCAATACATGTTATTATTAATCCAACATGAGGTTCCCTTATGACCGGTGATTTTGCTCAATGACCATTTTTCTCTAATTTTCCTAAGTGTGCCTGGGGAGAAAAAGATCTGGCTCAGTCCCAAAGGGATGGACTTGTGGGAGGGACCCTAGGAGAAAATGAGCATGACCACACCAATGACTCTCCTTCCAGAGCTGGGGACAGGTCGCCTTGTCCCCGGAGCAGCAGCGTACCAGCCACCTGCAGCACTGCAGAACCATGGACAGAGGCCAGGCCACAAGGTCCCCAAGAGGGAACTACATTAAGAAAACCTTTTCAGCCCAGCCAGCGTGGCTCCGTGACTGAGCATCAGGGCATGTGCCCAGGTTGCGGGCTAGATTCCCAGTAGGGGCATGCAGGAGGCAGCTGATCGACGATTTTCTCTCATCATTGACGTTTCTCTCTCTCTCTCCCTCTCCCTTCCTCTCTCTAAAATTAATAAAAAACGACAATTTTTTTAAATTTTTAATAAAAAAATAATAAAATAGTTTAAAAGAAAGAAAACCTTTTCAGAAATGCATTGTTTGCCCCTTTCAATGTGTGTGTGTTCCTGAGGCGCATTCCTGCCCCAGGGACCTCCCTGCAGACCTGTGGCAGCCCCACAAGCATGTCTGCACCATGAGACCCTGTTCACAGGAGACTGGGACGGGGAACCCCTGACCCAAGCGGGGCCTGGTCTCCCTTCTGGAAATTTGACTGGGATGAGACCCTCATTCCATCTGGGCGGGAGGGGTGCCCAGTGGGACGGGGGTGCGGGTTTGCAGGAAGCGAGATGGACCCGAGACTGAAGACTGAGCCAGTGGTTCCCTGCGTCCCAGAAGCCCCCGGTGCTCCCCTGGACGGGTCAGTGCTCTTAGGACGGGAGGACCGTGAGTCAGTGCCTCTGCTCCAGCACTCTGCTTGGAAAGATGACAGCAGTGCTCTCACCCCATAAGGACCCCAAGCTTCCCCTTGGGGTGTCAGTTAGGGCAGCTGAGTCAGGGCACAATGCTTATTTTCAGGAATGGGAGGGAGAAGAGAGAGGCAGCTGGAGACGAAATGAGAAAAACTGCCATTTACAGAGCGCCACATGCCAGGCTGCCAGAAACTGACACCTGGTCACTTGGCAACTGTCATCTGGGCTGGACTGCGAGGGGGCTGAGAAGGGAGCATGGAGACAGGAGGGGAGAGGAGACAGCAGAGATGGAGGAGGCGGAGAGGGGCAGGCAGGCAGAGCCCGATGTGGGGGCCCTGGAGGACCCAAGAGAGCCACTGTGGCTGGGCCCAGAGACAACAGGGAGGGGGCCAGGGAGGAGGAGAGGATGCTGGCCCTCAGCCTAGAGGAGGTGACCTTAGAGTTCACAGTCCACACAGAGGTACTTGTGAGAGGAAAAGGGTGCTATTAGCGATTCCCAAGGGAGGGCACCATGTGAACACCTACCTGAGATGTTTTTCTTTCTTCCTCACCCGAGGACATTTTTTAAAATATATTTTATTGATTTCAGAGAGGAAGGGAGAGGGAGAGAGATAGAAGCATCAATGATGAGAGTCACTGATTAGCTGCCTTCTGCATGCCCCTACTGGGGATGAAGCCTGCAACCCAGGCATGTGCCCTTGACCATCGAACCCAGAACCCTTCAGTCCGCAGGCCATCGCTCTATCCACTGAGCCAAACAGGCCAGGACACCCGAGGATACTTTTTCCATTGACTTTTTTTTTTAAATATATTTTATTGATTTTTTACAGAGAGGAAGGGAGAGAGATAGAGAGTTAGAAACATTGATGAGAGAGAAACATCGATCAGCTGCCTGCTGCACGCCCCCTACTGGGGATGTGCCCGCAACCAAGGTACATGCCCTTGACCGGAATGGAACCTGGGACCCTTCAGTCGGCAGGCCGACGCTCTATCCACCGAGCCAAAACAGTTAGGGCTCCATTGACTTTTAGAGAGAGTGGAAGGGAGGGGAGGGAGGGAGGGAGGGAAAGAGAGAGACTTGGATTGGTTGCCTCCTGCATGTGCCCTGACAGAGCTGGAGATCAAACCTGCAACCCAGGTACATGCCCTTGATGGAAATGGAACCTGTGACCCTTCGGTGCTTGAGCTGACACTGAGCATACTGGCCAGGGCCCACCTGAGAGTTTTAAGTGGGGGGTGGACAGTGGGGGTGGACGTGGCCTGGTTAGACCTGTC
>NW_005871604.1:167204-194579 GCF_000147115.1 Myotis lucifugus | reverse complement strand
CGCTAACCTGAGGTTCAGCCTCCGGGCCCTAGAACAGGGTTCCTGTGGCTTTATTCAATGGCTCACACCCTTCTGGGCCGGAGCCTCTACAGCGCTCTAACTGGCCCTCAAGGAGGCAGCATGCCCTTTCTGCACAAGGTCTGCGGTCCTGCTCCACACCTCATCTTAAGATCTAAGCCACTGGACTGGTTTCTAAGGAAGGCGGACACTGTGCCGAACAACTACCAGAACCAATCGGACTGATGGTCGCTGAGAGCGAGTGACTGGTTTAACTAGAGCACTCCTCCCCAGCAGAGAAAACTGGGAAAATGAGCTATTTCGGCCTCACGTAAACTACAGTTGAATATGTTCTCCAGGCCACCCAGACTCCTCAAGAAGAGCGCCCACTAGGCCGTGCTCCGGGACCCTCCCCCAAAGGGCTTCCTCTCCAAGGAGCAGGCAACGGTGGGGAAGGAGGGCCTGCTCCCTCCACGAGAGAGCGGGTGCAGGCATTGGAGCACGGGCACTCTGCGCCCAAGCAAGGCAGAGGGGCTGGGCCACCAGGGCGAGGTGGCTCCTGCCAGTGACAGTGACGACCCAGACTACTTCAGCAGGGGCCTGTGCTCACAAGGAGCTCCGGTTCCCCCAACAGCGCCATTTCGCAGAAAGTAAGGCGAGGCCCAGGTGTAAAGCTAGGGGCTAATTGTTGTCAGACCCCCAAACCTACAACATCTGCTGCTAAGCCTCACTGAGAATAAGCAAAATATCTTCTTTCATATTCTCCCACACTGACAAATTTATACAATGTAGGAGTGAGATTCATTGCACAATGATTTTGAAAGGATATATTAAAAATGAACCTCTTAAATGACCACTGTCTTCTGAAAGAGCCTCTAATGTTCGCGGCCAATCCCAAAAGCACATCTACTTGACCCCCAGTCTACACTTAGCTTGAAACGTCCTGACTTAAGAGAATGTCTGCAGGGTCTGCCCACTGTCCTGTGCCAGGCGGCCTATCTCCACACCCCTCCCTCAGTGCTGAGAGATTCATGTGGACCGTTCGCTTCAACTACAGCCGACATGTGCCCAGTAAACAGGCCACACGTCGTTGACAATTATGTTGAGGTCTTGCCTCAAATTAAGCCAGTGCTCTGTAAACATGTATTTACTGTAGAAAAGAGGAAACCTGAAATCACTTGTGATCTGATCCTTCAGAGACAACCCCTTCTAACAGGCCAGTTCGGGAAGTTTTAACCCTCAGTCAGTACATGGTTTCATGGACTTGAAGACCTTTTCATTTTAACAGTTCTGGATCCTGGAGGAAGTGGTTGCCTGTTGAAGTCATCCTATATAATATAAGGCTAATATGCAAATTGATCAAACGGCAGAATGACCGGTTGCTATGACATGCACTGACCAACACGGGGCAGAAGCTCAACACAGGAGCTGCCTCCTGGTGGTCAGTGCGTTCCCACAGGGGGAATGCTGCTCAGCCGGAAGCCCTGAGCTGGGATCACAGCTGGTGAGTGCAGTGGTGGCGGTGGTGGGAGCCTCTCCCGCCTCCCCTAAGGATGTCCGACTGACGGCTTAGCCCAATGGGAAGTGGGCCTAAGCCATCAGTCAGACATCCCCCAATGGCTCCCGGAGAAGGCACAGGCTGGGCTGAGGAACCCCCTCCAACACCCGGAGTACACGAATTTCGTGCACCAGGCCTCTAGTTCCTTTAATAACTGTTGGGTTCAGAGACTTTTTAGGTGAGTTACAAGGGGAGCCCAGTGCTCCAGACAGTGAAGCAGGCTGCTCTGCGTCTCTGTGGCTACTTCACTGCAAGGGAACCCTTCCCATTGTCATTCCTCCCATTGTTTGTTTTGGAACCAAAGGATGGAGGTGACAAATCATTTCACCTGCCTTTCCCCCCTTTCCTGAGTCCATGCAGAGCATTACTGCTGTGCGGACAGACAAGAGGCACCACCCAAACGCCACACCATGTGAGTTCCAGACCTCTCCGGGAAAATCCTCTGGCAGAAACTCAGATGGCCAGTGGTCTCGGTCACACTGGTTCCCAGGAGAGAAGGACCCATGGAGGCCAGCCTCTCTGGAGGCCTGAGGGCAAGTCCCTGAGCCTATCAGCAAGTGGGGCTCAGTCTCATCAAGAGCTGAAGTGTGAAGATCAGGTGAGTCACAGACACACCTCTGGGGGAACCTCCACAGGGCGCACCTGAGGGATGGCGGCGTGCTCAGTGCCCCCTTCCTCCTGGGTTTCCCACAAGAATAAATCAGTAATCTGGGCTACCTGTCCATGCACTGGCCCCCACTCCTCCTTTGGGAAAGAGAAGCGTGGTGGTGATGGACGCACGCCACGAGAACGTGCTGACAAAGCTCAGGGGACAGTGACAGCCGTCACAAAGAACCTTGTGCTGTGCTGGGTGCCATGTCATTTTGGCGGTAACAGCACTTGGAAAGACCGTCACTAACACCTGGATATCCAAAACAAGATTCCAAAAGTGGGCCCTGAGGGTGGCGGGTAGAAAGTGAATGGCCGTCTTGAACTTTAAGAGCTTTGGACCTCAAGTGGTCACTGTGATGGGGGGAAGGGGCTGCTCTAAGTTTGTGTCCCGCCCAGCCCAGTGACCCAGCCTGCTGCCCCACCGCCCTCAGACAAACACTCCCTGCAACGCTATTTCCACTCGGGCACACCCGAGCAGCTTTCCAACTACGGGCTATGTGCCACTACTTAGAATGGCTGTGGGAAAATGGAAAATAACTGAACTTTGAGCATTTACATGCAAGAGCAACTCTTTTAAAGACAAAAAACTGAATTGCTCTTTCTTATTATCTCCTGTCGTCTAAAGTTGAGCTTTCTCCCCAGATCTGGGAGTCAAGCCTGGGAACATGCTTTCCTGACCATCCTCACATCTGAAGAGTAGGTCTGAGAACCGGGTCCGTTCTCTGCGCTCACCTGTGACGGCATCAAAGAACTCCTCGTCCCCGTTCATCCTCGGCAGCCAGGAGCCCTGCCCCGATCTGCAGTCTCCTACTGAATCATTGCCTGGTCTACATTGACGGTGTCAGGTGCTTCACACGGGGAGCTTTGTGGGGTAAAATCCAATAGGTGGTGCAGATCTAAGGGGAGAAACATTTTGGCATACTTAACTTTCAGAAGTTTTATGGCTTAGAAACATTTTTCAAATACCCATTTGTCATTTTTTAAAATCAATCTCAATTACATCTTAGCAAAGAAATAAAATTAATGATTTAATGACAAATGCATGAGCCTGGCCAGGGACCTCAGTTGGTGGAGCATCAACCCCTACACCAAAAGTCTGTGGTTCGATTACCGGTCAAGGCATATAACTAGTTTGTGGGTTTGATCCCCAGTCAGGGCACATATGAGAGACAACTGATCAATGATTCTCTCTCATATCAGTTTCTCTCTCTCCTATCTTCTCTCTAAAATCAATTTAAAAAAAAAAAAAAAAAACAGGCCTAGCTGGTTTGGCTCAGTGGATAAAACGTCAGCCTACGGCTGAAGGGTCCCGGGTTCAATTCCAGTCAAGGGTTGCAGGCTCGATCCTGGTGGGGGGCGTGCAGGAGACAGCTGATCAATGATTCTCTCTCATCATTGATGTTTCTATCTCTCTCCCTCTCCCTTCCTCTCTAAAATTAATAAAAAATATATATTTAAAACAAAACAAAAAAACATGATTTAAAAAAGAATTTTTAAAAAATCAATGAAAAACAAACAAGCATATCCTCAGTGAGAATTAAACAAAAATATTTTAAAATAACAAAATTTGCCCGGCTGGAGTGGCTCAGTGGTTGAGCATCAACCTATGAACCAGGTCAGGTTCAATTCCTGGTCAGTACACATGTCCAGGTTGCGGGCTCGATCCCCAGGAGGAGGTGGGGGGTGCAGGAGACAACCAATCAATGATTCTCTCTCATCATTGATGTTTCTATCTCTCTCCCTCTCCCTTCCTCTCTGAAATCAATAAAAATATATTTTAAAAATAACAAAATTCATGATTTCAGAAAATATGAGAGGAAACATTTATAATACAAATATCCAACAATAAATAGATCAATAAATAATCATTATTTGAAGAGTTATTTTTATTTTAAAATCTTCATCTACAGCCAAGGTTAGTGGCTCAGTAGTTAGAGCACTGGATTTGATTCCTGGTCAAGGGCACATACCTGAGCTGCTGGCCCTGGTCAGGACGTGTGCGGGAGGCAACCAATCTATGTGTCTCCTTCACATCATTGTTTTTTTTCTCTCTCTCTTCCCCTCTTCGTTCCCTCCCTTCCACTCTCTCTAAAAATCAATGGAAAAAATATCCTCGGGTGAGGATTAACAAAAATAAATTAAAAATAAAACCATCACCTAAGTTGTATAAGAAATGGTAAAACGACTGGCTTGGGACAGTCACATGACCAGGACAGTTTCCATTCCCACATCCGAGGCCAGACAGAGCTCAGGGACTGTGCTGAAGTCTTTCTCAGAACAGGCAGGTGGTTATAAATGAAAAATCATGTTAAAATATTTGTTTCACATCAACAGGAAGCCAATTTTCAATTCTGGAGAAGCTGCTATATAAGTTAGCTATTATCAGCATAAACTGAAATCAACTTAAATTTCCTCAAAATTATTTTGGCTCAGCCCAGCTGGCATGGCTCAGTGGTTGAGTGTCAACCTATGAACCAGAAGGTCACTGGTTCGATTCCCACTCAGGACACATGCCCAGGTTGTGGACTCAATCTCCAGTATGCGGTGTGTAAGAGGCAGCCAATCCATGATTCTCCCTCAAGTCTAACAAATGCACCTTTACGTTTTTCTTAGAAAAACAGATCTAGTCACTTGGGAATCAGGTGACTGGCTAAGAGCTTGCGGACCTGGAGGGTTTATGTCCACAGTCAGCTCACTAAAGAGCAGGGTTTCGCGTTCTTTCTCTTCTCTATAAAAATGGGCAAGGCAACCGGGATGTAATCTTCACGGAGCACGGAAAATTCACCAATGATACAAAAACTCTGGGTCCTCTTTGGAGGTTAACTATGAATTCTGAATTTAAATTGTTCAAAGTAATATAAATTATATATAATAACTTCAAAATGCATTAGCAAGCAACCAGACAGAGGATAAATAAAGAGAGGCCTTCAACAACAAACTAACCCAACATGATCCAGCAGACACATGCAACATATACATTCTCCTCTGGTGCACACGGGACATTCTCCAGGACATGCGAGACCACAGATCCATCTCAGTGGATTTAAAAAGGCAGATATTATACAAAGCATCTTCTCTGACCACAAGAAGATGAGTTATAAATAACAAAAGTAAAACTGGAAAGCCCACAAAACCGTAGAAATTAAATAGCATGCTCTTAAACAGCCCATGGATCAAAGAAGAAATCACAAGGGAAATATCCTCGGATAAGGATTAACACAACAAAAGCAAGGAGGTTGAATCAGTAATAAAAAAGCTCCCAACAAAGAAAAGCCCTGTATCTGATGGCTTCACTGGTGAATTCCACCATTTCAATTGGAAATAACGTCAAACCTCCTCAAAGTTTTCCAAAAAAAACCTGGAGATGGGAAAACTTCCTAACTCATTCTATGAGGCCAGCACAACCCTGACACGAAGGCCACATAAAGACACTACAAAAAAGAAAACTACAGACTTACATCCCTTATGAACATTGATACAAAAAATCCTCAACAAAATACTAGCAAAGTAAACACATTAAAATGCATTCAGCAACACATTCAAAGGATTATACACCAAATGGGATTTATTCCTGGAATACAAGGATCATACGAAGATCAATGTAATACATCACATTAACAGAATGAAAAAAAACAACCCATGATCATCTCAATGGATGCAGATAAACCATTTGACCAACTTCAACACTTCATGATAAAAAACAAACAAACGCCTGCCGAAACTGGTTTGGCTCAGTGAATGGAGCGTCGGCCTGCGGACTGAAAGGTCCCAGGTTCAATTCCGGTCAGGGGCATGTACCTGGGTTGCGGGCACATCCGCAGTAGGAGATGTGCAGGAGGCAGCTGATCAATGTTTCTCTCTCATCGATGTTTCTAACTCTCTATCTCTCTCCCTTCCTCTCTGTAAAAAGTCAATAAAATATATTTAAAAAACAAACAAACAAACAAAAACACACTCAATAAACTAACAATAGAAGGATACTACCAGAACATAATAAAAGCCATAGTTGAAAACTCCACAGGGAACATCATGCTCAAAGGTGAAAGACTGAAAGCTTTTCCTCAAAGTTCAGAACAAGACAAGGATGCCCACTCACCAATGCTATTGATCATAGTACTAGAAGTTCTAGCCAGAGTAATCAGACAAGAAAAAGAAATGAAAGGCATCAAAACTCAACAACAAAAAATAACCTGATTCAAAAAGGGGCAAAGGACTTAAATAGACATTTCATTTCACCAAGGAAGATGCACAAATGGCCAACAGGGTGGCCTTGACAGGCAGGCAGAGGGGACACCAGCCTGACCCTGAGGAGCCAGGGGACCAGCACTTCTGGTTGGGACCTGACAGGTGATGGCCTAGAGCCCCACCATCCACAAGTTTCCCCAAGTCCCTTGCCTCCCCTAGAAACTGATATTCAACAGTGAGCGCCAGAGACACACCAGATACTTCGAGGAACAGGGTCATGAATCTAGAACAATCCAGAACAAAGTGCTTCAGAACCCACACAAGATGAATGGAGGCTCTTCTGCGCAAAGTGTTTGTGTCGATGAACCCTGTCATTCTGTTCTGTAGCAGAGAAAAGCAGTTCCAATGCAGGGAGAGGAAGGAAGCTCAGGGCAGCAGCCCCGCCCACCCAGGCACCATGCACCCTGAGAGCAGTGGAGAAATCAGACCATCAGTAGGGCCACTGCCCACTGCCTGTCCACTTCCGAGAGCAGAACCAGAGCCCTGGACCAGCAGGTGGCGACTGGACAACTGGAAGACCCAGCATTGCAGCCCTAGGGGCAGTGGGAAGCCCTGGGGGTGTGTGGAGCATGCCCACCCCCCACCACCCCACCTCCCACCCCCGTGTCCCCAGTGCCCTGCTGCCCTGCCTGAAGCATCTATGCAGTCAGTCCAGATGCTTCGGATGCCATCTCCATCTGACAGAATCCAGTCTGAGACCCTCGCCCTTCCGCCTGCTGCCTCTCCCACCCCAGGGCCTTCCTTGTCAGAGTTCCACCTGCTCAGCCTCTGAACCAGTTTCACTGAGCTGAGAAACTGGTCACTCTAACATGAGACCTGCCCGCTCACTCCCAACTACACTTCCTGAGCCCTAATGGGGGTGGGGTTTAAACCAAGGTCAGGAAAATCCCTGAATTACTATACCCTCCCCCACAAAGAGAGAAAATAAAAAAGGGAAAATGACAAACTTTTGTTTGTGTTCATTTTTCCCCAGGAAGATGACTCAGACTCTCCACTAGGTTCTCAAAGGGGTCGCTGATCCAGAACAGGGTTAAGACCCCACCAGGGGTTCCAAGCATGGCTGAGGGCATAGCAACGTGGTGGGATGTGCTGCACATCCCCGGGCCTCCCTCCCGAAGCCGCACTTCTTTCTTTCTTTCTTTCTTTTTAAAAATATATTTTTATTGATTTCAAAGAGGAAGGGAGAGGGAGAGACACATCAATGATGAGAGAGAATCATGATAGGCTGCCTCCTGCATGCCTCCCACTGGGGATCAAGCCCGCAATCGGAGCATGTGCCCTGACTAGGAATCAAACCGGTAACCTCCTGGTTCATGGGTTGACGCTCAACCATTGAGCGACACCAGCCGGGCCAAAGCCCCACTTCTTATGAGGTTCCGAGCAGCCAGGTGAAAACCCTACAAAATCAGCCAGGGACCTTCTACCCTGATGAGCATCATCAGTCAACCCCATGCATACAGAACTGCCTTAAAAACAGAACCGTGGCAACACTGGGGGCTGCACCTGCACAGGAAACCACATCCCCTCCCTCCTCACTACCTGCTCCGCAGGTGGTATAACATTTCCCACGCTGATTTCTCTGTGGAATCCCAGCACTCGGAGCCTAACTCACCCCCAGCTCAGTACAACGTGGCCCTGGCCCTTCTCCTTCAGTGTCAGACAGGTGCCTGTTAACATCTGCCACCACTGCAGTCCTTAAAGCTTCTGCAGGGACATCAGATCACACAGCCACCCTGATATTAGGGCACTAGTGGAAGTCACTTTCCAGCCAAGCCCAGTGTACAGGTGCCAGATGACAGCTGACTTTTCTCTCTCAGCCTGGGAGCAGCCTCCGTTGGTTCAGTGGGACACACAGCTCTCACCCTGTGTGTCACAGCCTGCCCTCCCCGCTGGCTGCCATCGTCCTCTCTGGAACCTGAAGTCAGGACAACTTCCCCACAAACCATCCTCAGACCATTCTCCCCAAGCACCTGACACCAGCCGGGAACAAGCTTTTCCTGGCACCTTTTAAGGCTAGTGCTTCCACCCTCTGGTCAAGGTACCAGACAGGTCTGCCCAACCAAGAGCCACTCAGTGGTTCCCATGTCGGCATGACTCAATAGAGCTGTGGGAGGGAGGTGCCCAGGTCAACAGAAGCGCACCTTCCCTCTGCCCTCCTTCTCAGACCCGCTGCGGGACCAGGGTTAGCTCAGCCAGCACAATCCCAGAGTCCACGTCTCAAAACAACCCGAAAGATTCCACTGACACGCAGAGAAAGAAGGACCGACAGACGCAAACACCAGGCAGAAGTCTACAAGCATCCCTGCTGCTCACAGTCCTTTCCCAAGGCGGACTGCACTGTTCAGCTCAGGGCACAGGTCAGAGTACTTGTGTGACCAGAAGGTCCCAGTGACAGCACGAGATGCTCTGAGATTCTGCCAGGGGACCCTAAGTTCTTTTCTGAATTTGGATAGAAAAGGAAAGAAGCGCCATGATGTAACGGGCACGGCTAGGTGACCATTTAACCACATGGTCATTAAGGAGAGCTGCGGGCATGGGTGGGTCCTCCACACCATGTATCCACGGTGGGCTTGACCCTGGCAGGGCCAACACCAGAGATTTACCATCAAAAACACTTTGAAAACATAAAATTATAGCAGAGATACAAATTAACCACTGTCCACAGAAACTGCATTTAACGTGTCGAACTAGTCCCTGAAATATTAACTCTTAGGATTTAAATATTTCTTAATATTTAAGTCATGTTCAAATACTAACTTCCATTCAGTCTCAATAAGCTCAAGACCAACCTTGAAGTGCACTGAGTTTCAGAATCAAGCCTCGCCCTTGTTAGTGCTCAACTCTACTGTCCTAGCCGGTTTGGCTCAATGAACAGAGCATTGGCCTGTGGACCGAAGGGTCCCGGGTTCGATTCCAGTCAAGTACCTTGGTTGCTCCTCCCCTGCCTGGGCCGTGGTTGGGGCTCGTGCAGGAAGCAACTGTCGATGTGTTTCTCTCATATCAATGTTTCTCTCTGTCTTTCCCTCTCTCTCTTCCACTCTCTCTAAAAATCAATGGAAAAATATCCTTGGGTGAGGAATAGAAAATAAATAAACTCTATGAACGTCAGCCTTCCAGCAGGAAGTACGGCAGTGACCAGGAGACAGCCACACCCCCACTGTCCACATACTGTCCAGGGCCTCAGCTGAGTGACTGTGGGTGCTCATGGGTCCAGGGGTCTTTTTATAGTCGTTCTTATAAAGTGTCACTGTAACATTCAATAGAATGCAAACCTGCCTAACAAAGATTTATGTGGCTTCACTTCTAAATTGAATTTTTGTGGGTGTCTATGCGTCACTATTGGGTGGGGTCAATTTCAATGCTCTCAGGTCAGTGACTGAAGGTGAACTGGGCACCTAGTACAACACCAGACACTCCCTTACATTTTCTTCACATATATTCCACACAATAACCCATTTTGCGGGCAAAGTTAGAAAGTGAGGGAGCCGGAACCCGAGAGCTCCCAGCCTGGGCTCGCCCCTCTGATCTCCAGGAAGATTCTTAACCTCTTGAATGGAACACGTTAGTCACGTTGGGCCCATTGTCACAGCTTTCCTGCAAATACATAAGCTCTATAAGCCTATGTACATCACAGCCAAACCCCAGGAAAAGAGGCGGCCTTGGCTTCTCATGGGAATACCAAAGCTGTCATATGCAAGAGACAGTTAATTCCCTGTTGGAAGATAGTATAAAAGTACATAAAATGTTTCAAAACTTGCCCCACCAAAAACAAAAGAAGTGTTACTTATGTAATTAGCTGGGTGTGATACAATGGGAAAGTTGAGCAGCTTTTTAGCACAGATCCTATCTAGGACTCATTTGCTGGCGTGTGCTGGAGGGCATGGATGGGGTCTAGGATGAGAAGCAAGTGGCACTCACTTCTTAAACACTAAAGTAACACTGCGCATCGAAATGTCAAGCAGATAGGAGTCTGAGCCCTAAATGCAGATGAGAGGAGGGCAGGTGCCTCGTGCACACTCAACAGCCACCTGCATTAAGCTCGCTCAGAGCCGAATCCCCAAGGGCAACCTTGTCCTTTACACTGTGGACATCCATCGTCACCCCTGCTCCTCCAACTCCCCCTCCCACCACGAACAGGAATGACTTCACTACTGACTACGGCAAGGGGCTGTGGCTGAATGTGGGACAGCACGATAATCACTTTATGTCATTTTTTTCCTCAGTCTGTTTATTCTAAGTTATGATATTATTTTCACCGTGAATCACTTTATTTTAGAAGAAATAAAATGGTTTTATAAACATTTGTGCTCACAAAAGAATGACAATCGATTATCTCTGTGGCAAGAAACAAAGTTCGGACACACTGTAATGCAGCACAATTAGAATGTTTTAAAGGAAAATGGCGAGGGGACATTGTAAATGAAAATTTTGGTTTTAAAAGGCTGTATAGAGAGGAATTTAAGAGTGTGAACTTCGGCCCTAGCCAGTTGCTCAGTGGTTAGAGTGTCAGTCCGCAGACTGAAGGGTCCCGGGTCCGATTCTGGTCAAGGGCACATCCCTCAGGGCGCGTGGGAGGCAACCTATCAATGTGTCTCTCTCACATCGCTATTTCTCTCCCTGTCTCGGGAGAGGATTAACAGCAACAACAGAAAAGAGTGTGAACTCCAGAGCCAGACTGCCTCCCTGCTCCATAACTCACTGCTGCGGGATGCAGAGTAAGTTACTTAGCCTCTCTATTCCTCAGCTTCCACGTGAGTGAACGGAGGCTCGTGTCAGTACTGGTCTTGCAGGTTGTTGTGAAGACCACGTGGATGAAGCAACTATAAGGTGCTTCTGGCCATCCTGGAACAACTGCTACATGTCATCATCACCTCAGGTAAGAGCTGCTAACAGGGGGGCACAGAAGGCAAACAGGAAAGGTAAATTCTACTGAGAAGATCCATCTGTTTACTCTTCACTCACTGTCCTGTTTTAAATGACACCAGCTCCGGCACCCAGGGCTTGTCAAGGAGGAAGTGTAGCCAGTAAGTTTCCTGTCCTCAGCAAGGGAGAGGGAACTAACGATTTGGAGCATCTGCCATGTGTCAGGGCCTGCTGGGGGCATCATTACATCTGCTTCTCTCATCAGCCCCACCAGGTGGGGGTACCTGTCACATGGGGCCAGGAGAGATGGCAAGCCCAGCAGAGTCAGGAGGGCCTCTGCTCGCTCGCTGTGACCTGTCATCTCCGGGGACACAGGCAATGAGACCCATCTCCAGATGGGCACGGGCAGGCCCAGCAAGGGGCTAACGCAAGAGCTGTGGGCTCCTGGTCCAGAGCTTGTCCTAGACCAGTGATGGCGAACCTATAACTCATTTTTTTGGTTGATTTTTCTTTGTTAAATGGCATTTAAATATATAAAATAAATATCAAAATATAAATCTTTTTTATACTATGGTTGCAAACATCAAAAAATTTCTATATGTGACACGGCACCAGAGTTAAGTTAGGGTTTTTCAAAATGCTGACACGCCGAGCTCAAAAGGTTCGCCATCACTGTCCTAGACTGACCCTTCGGGATAAACCCCCAAAACCTGAGCACAGCTTCCTGGGAGGTGACCCCCTCACTCAGGAGCGACCCCAACTACCTAACCACCTAGCTTCTGGGCTCACCAGCTTACACAATCACCGGGTTTTTGATCAACTGTGGAATTCAACTCAGAGCAGGAAGGAACCTTGGAAAACCGGTCTCTATCTGTGCGTACAAACTACCACGTGCAAGTCCTACTCTCCCGGTCGCCGCGTTAACTGTGAAGGAGGGAACCCTTTAAAATCTGATGGCATATCTAGTTGAGCTAACATGCGCGCCAGGTAGGAGCTCCCCACAGGCCGTGTGGTCTGCTATGGTGACAAACGAAAAATCAGACAGAGCAGGGTCGGGGGTGGACACGGGCACAAGCCTTCCGCGAGAGGTCTCCACCGGTGGCCGCCCCCGGAGGGGCGGGGTCTCCAGCCGCGGGGACCGACTTCTCACCTCAAATATGCGAGTGAAGCCAGGGGTCCAAATGCCCCGCGGCCGGCGAGCCCACCGTATGGATGACCCCGACAGCGACAGAGGCCGGCAGGCGCCCCGGCCTCCGAGTTCACCCCGAACCCGACTTCCGGCTGCGGCGGCAGGTCTGGCTGGGGCCACAGTTGCCTGGCGACGCGGGGTCTCGGCTGCCGCCCGGGACCTAGGCCCAACGCCCCGCCACCAGCGCCAACTTTCCTCCCAAGTTCCCTCGCGGCCGAGACTCCAGGGCCGGGGCCTGCTCGCCGGGGGGTGGGCGCCGGGCTCCGGCTACCCGGGCCCGGTCCGGCCTCCCCGCCGCCCAACCGCCCGAGGCCGGGAGCCGTTCCCGGCGATGCGGGTTCCGGGCCGGGGTCCGGGCTGGGTCACTCACCTGGACCGCGGTCCGTCCGGCGGCCGCCTAGTCTCGCTGCCCGCCCCGCCCCGCGCGACCCACTGACACCGAGGCGGAAGTGCGGCCGGCCGCCCCGCGGACTGACAGCCCGCGCCAGCCACTTGAGGCGCCCCGCGCCACCGCGTAGACCGCCGCCTGCCCAATCAGTGCTCGACCCGAGAGCAGCGCTGGGAGGCGGGACTATACTAATCACTTCGCTGGAGTGACACCTTCTACGCCCCTCGAAGGTCCCGCCCATATGGAGGAGTGACGACTCGAATAACCAATCATAGCATGGAGAGGCGGGGTTATGCAGATATTGACCCGAAGAGGGCGGGCGAGAGGTAGGAAGGGGCGAGGCTTGGAGAGCTGAGTTTACAAACAGCGAGTCAGGTGTCTGGCGCGGGCTCTGTGCCCAAGGCTCGCAACTCCCTAGGGCGGGCGGTGCCTCCGTCAACTCAAGCATCTTCAGGCCTCCCCATCGCCCAAACTCCTTGGCATGCCCTTCACTGCTCAGCAAAACCCGGCGCCTATTTATCCTTGGCTTCATTCCTGACCGTTCCCTCTCCTGTTTAAAATCTTTGGAAGTTCCTGACCTCCAGTGGCTCCATGGTTAAGCCCAGGAGCTCTGGAGTGAGACCCCAGCTTGCATCCTTACTAGCTGTGTGGCCTTGAGCTTATGAGCACCGCAATTTTCCTTTGCAAATCAGTGTCTCCCACCCTCCTCCATTTGAGTCTTGGGTCTGATTTGGGGTGGGTGGAGTAACATGAACCAGGCTGGCTCAGGGGTGAGCAGGTGACCCTGTACTGGCCAAGGAGGGTCAGTCCTGGGGTTTTTGCTGGAGTTCAGAGAGCTCAGGCCAGAGGGATGGCTGAGGTCAAATGACTCTCCTATCTGCTCACAGACCTTCCCAGAATTGAGGTAGGTGACAGAAAGATGTAAGTATGGAGCTACTGAAGCATCCCGTCACCATGAATGGAGGGAGCACCTGAGAATGAAGCCAACCCAGAGGAAACAAGAGCAAATACCCTGAGTCACCTGGGACCAGCCGCACCTTAAGCATGCTCTATTCTAGACTTTTCAGGTATCTGGCCAGCTACCTTTCCTTCCTGCTGAAGTCAGTGAATAGACCCCCAGAGCACTGCTGGTCCCCACGATCACAGAGTGCATCCTGAAGGCCCTGCTCACCCGCTACCTCTCCTACAAAGCCAGCCCCAGTTGGGCCTCTGCACTCCCTCCTCAGAATGTGTTTCTCCACTTGCAGCAGTGGAGAATGACACACAGGTTGCTCCCAGCAGGACAAGGGTGCCTGGGGGTCAAGAGCAGGCCTTAGTGGCAGACGCTGGTGCTCCCTGTAAACATCAGGGCCAAGGGGAGTGGCCAGGGCCTCTGTAGCAAGGGTGGAGCTCAGGCAGCATTTCTGGGACGAGAAAGCCAGCCGTCCCCATCCCCAGGCTGGGCCAGCTCACTGGTGGGCCCACTGTCAGCCGCTGCTGGAGAAGAATCCCTCCCAGCCTCTGCTGCTGAGAGAAACCAGAGGGAGGCGGGGCTGGGCCTCAAAAACAAAGGTGTTTCCATGGTTACCCTTGAAGAAACCGACTGCAGCAGGAGAGGGAAGGGTATGGAGGGCATGCCGGCCCCCAAGCCCGGACAAGGACAAGGCCAGTTGCCAGGGAGATGCTTGCAGCTTCCCTTGCAGTCCTGGCCCTGACCCATCAGAGTCCTGGAAAACCACCACCCCACCCTCCACGACCCTCACCCTGACTAGTCCCTAAGGCTCTGACCCTCATTCAAAGGACAGGCCATAGCCCGGCCAGTGTGGTTCAGTGGTTGAGCATCAACCTATGAACTAGGAGGTCACAGTTCGATTCCCAGTCAGGGTATATGCCAGGGTTGCGGGCTCAATCCCCAGTGTGGGGCATGCAGGAGGCAGCCAATCATTGATTCTCTGTCATCATTGATGTTTCTATCTCTCTCTCTTTCCCTTCCTCCCTGAAATCAATAAAAATGTATTTTTTAAAAAAAAGAAAAAAAGGACCGGCCCTAGAGAGGCTCAATCTATCAGCCCAACCCTTAGCCATGAACTTGGAGGTGAGTGAACTGGGGCCAGAGGAGAAGCTGGGGTCCAGTGAGCCTCCAGTCTGCCCATGGATCACCCCACGCTACCCCCTTTAAACAGAGGCAATATGCTGGGTTCCCAACCGCTGCTGCCTCCTCCTGGCCCTGAGGCAAGGATTGGGTGGGAACCCTCCCTCAGTTGGAGGCTGGAGGGAAGGTTCCTTGGGACCAACTCAGGGACATTTTCATAATCTTTGCTAGATGAAGAGGCTAATTCCAGAGGCAAGATTCTGCAGGAGTGGGACGAAGGACAGGAGCAGAAAAGGAGACAGAGGTTTGGGCCATGCAGTAACGACATGACAACAGTGACAGCTGATATTACCCAGGGCCTGTGATTTACATGCCTCATCCAGTTTCATGTTTGCAACAGCCGACCGAGTAACCACTATGTGTCACATTCCCACTTTTCAGATAAGCAGACGACTGGGCCTGCTCTGCGGAAGTAGCCCCTACACGTCCCAGACCAGGATCTGCACCTGAACAAGATGCCCAGGTGCTCCTGGGTGGCTGAGACCTTAGGGGCCTCATGGGTCACGATATCAACCGACTGATGACCTGCTACATAGTGGGGGGTCATCACAGTGCCCCCTTCCATCCTGACCATTGGGTCTGGCTCAGGTCCCAGAGTCCTCTCAGGACCCCAGGGACCCATCCGTATGTGGTCCCCAGAGCTTGAGACATGCTGGTCTAATCATTTTGTGGTGACTACTTCCACCAGAACTACTCTCAGACCAGGCCAGCCCCAAGAGGGAACCCCACAGTCCTGCCAGTCTGTGACTCCCTAGGCAGGGATGATTGGAGCCTCCCTATCACAATTCCTTCTGAGTCAGAATCAGGGACGATCATGGACCATGACCCCGCTGAAGGCAGCCAGCGGACCCTGTGGGCTGAGGCCTGGCTGCTGGGGTCAGAGGTTCCAGCCACATGGAAACGCATGCGGGGCTTTGCCCCGAGAAAGCACATTCACAGGCATCATCCTCAAGGAGGCTGAGCAGAGGCAATTGCTCCCCACTTTGGATGGGGAAACTGAGGCTCAGAGAGTGGAGCAGCCTGCTCAGGGCCATACAGCAGAGCAAGTCAGCAATGCCAGCCCTGCCCATCACCCGCTGCCCTTTCCCCAACTCCACTCCTACCTTCTCAGCAGGTTTCTGGGCCTGAGCTGATGTCTTATCTCTGTCTGTGGCCAGAGCTGCCTCCTGCGCTCCAGCAGGGCTGGGCATCCAAGAATGCTGGGGCCCGGCATTGCTGACCCGGCCTTTGCCCCGGGGAGCCTAGCCTGAGGCTCACTTCTCTCCCTGCCACCCCCACTCCCTTCTGTGGATTGCTGGGGAATCTGCTACCCGGTGCAGCACAGGGCGGTGGCCACTGCAGCCTGGCCCTGCCCCTCACGTGGCCCAAGCTGATCCTTCCCACACAACTTTCTAATCTGTGCAACGTGACAGTGCTTGGCGCCCTGTTGTCGGAAGAGAGTATTTTTAGTGTTGAACCCACCACCTGAAGAGAGACAACTTATCAATAGCAGCCTCAAAGGGCTTTTCTTTTTTTCCCCATGGCTTCGGGACCTGAGCAATCTGCACCCATTAAATTCTGCCAACTTTTTAAAAAATATATCTGTATTGATTTCAGAGAGGAAGGGAGAGGGAGAGAGAGATAGAAACACCAGCCGAAACTGGTTTGGCTCAGTGGATAGAGCGTCGGCTTGCGGACTGAGGGGTCCCAGGTTCGATTCCGGTCAAGGGCATGTACCTGGGTTGCGGGCACATCCCCAGTAGGAGATGTGCAGGAGGCAGCTGATCGATGTTTCTCTCTCATCGATGTTTCTAACTCTCTATCTCTCTCCCTTCCTCTCTGTAAAAAATCAATAAAATATATTTAAAACAAAAAAAAAAAGAAACCCCAATAATGAGAGAGAGCCCGGCTGGCATGGCTCAGCAGTTCAGCGTGGACCTATGAGCCAGGAGGTCACAGTCAGGGCACATGCCTGGGTTGTGGGCTTGATCCCCAGTAGGGGGCATGCAGGAGGCAGCCGATCAATGATTCTCTCTCATCATTGATGTTTCTATCTTTCTCTCCCTCTCCCTTCCTCTCTGAAATTAATTTAAAAATTAAAAATTGGGAGACTTTTCTATGAAATGTTTTGTAGGATGCTGGAGTGGCCATCCACCCTGCTGGGGGGCATTTGAGCCAACTTGGCTGCCTGCCCTTTAGAATTAGTTAGAGCTACAGGCAGGTAAGTTACCAGGCATCATCAGGGACCCGGTTTCTATATTATTGTACCACCTTTCTAGTGTTGGGTCCCATTCTCATTGTCACCTCATGGCCCAATATGGCTGCTTGTGCTCCAGCCATCACGTGTGCATTTGACCAGGAAGAAGGAGACGGGGAAAGAACAAGGACTGGGCTGACCACTAGGTGAGTCAGCTCCCTGGTGTGTCTGTCCCTGAAGATACACCAAGCACTTCTGCTGACATCTCCCTGGCGAGACCTTCATCCCGTGCTGTTATTGGTGCAACAGCAGCATTTTGCTGAGTGTGCTGCCAGCCTGAATAACACAGAGGACTCAGGGGAGAGGATCATGGGAGGCTACTTGTCAGAGGACCTGTGCGGACCCCTGAGCCTATGGCTAGGCCTGCCTTTGGCCTCCAGGTGTCCTCCAGTTTTGGCCAGGGCAGGCCAGGACACCTCTCAAGATGTGGGTTCACCACCACTGCCTGGGAAGTGGGGCGGTGCCAGGTGCAAGGCAGAACTCTCAGCTCTCAGGCCCTGACACCCTTGCCACACAGACTGGGCCCTACTGTGCTCCAGCAGCCTGTGGGGTGGAGCCTCCGCACGGTCCCGACCGCTGAAGCACTCGTGGCTGTGCCCTGAGCGTGGTTTCCTCTCAAAGTGCCTGCTGAGCACCTGCTGCCCTGCTGGCCCTGCGTGGGGCAGGTGTGCGCCCCCGTGAGCAAACTCAGACCCAGGGGCCACAGGGCAAGGAGGGGGCTCTGCTCTTCTCTCTCCACCCTTCCCAGGGGTTCTGGTGGTTGTAGGCACATCCGAGCAGGGACCAGTGAGGCAGGAGGGAGCGGGAAGGTTTTAACTTTCCAGATGGGGCTAGGCCTGGTACAGGGGTGGAGTGGGGTGAAGGGGGAGTTTAAACATACCTGGGGAGTGGGGGTGGGGAGAGCAGTGTGAGCCACGACTCTCGGCCACTTACTGGCCACACACACTCATACAACAAGTGCACACAAGAAACAGCTGTCCTCTGGCAGGCAAGACGGGGTGGGAGCTCAGCAGGTGGAGGGCTGGGGGGTCATGGGTGTGTCAGGGCTGGGGTACCCCGAAGCAGCCCCTCCTTTAGCCTTACCGGGGCTTTGCTTAGGAGGCCGGTGGGTCTGGGAAAGCTTTTTATTTTTTTATTTTTCAAAATATATTTTTATTGGTTTCAGAGAGGGAGATAGAAACATCAATGATGAGAGAGAATCATTGATTGGCCGCCTCCTGCATGTCCCCCACTGGGGATCGAGCCCGCAACCCAGGCACGTGCCCTTGACCGGAGTCAAACCGGGGACACTTCAGTCCGCAGGCTGACGCACTAGCCACTGAGCCAAACCAGCCAGGGCTGGGAAAGCTTTGTAAACAAAGCCCATCACTTTCCCCAGGGCCGTGGGGGAAAACTTAGGTGGCCCCACTGTGACAGTGTGGAGGGCAGGGTGGGGACTGGTGGCAGGGCCCCCACCTCCATCCCTGGCAGAAGCACCCGGGCTCTGGAGGGTGGGGTAAGAGACAGCGGGCACTTGGGTCCTTCTGGGGATAGGCATGCTCCCCCTTCCATCATTCCATCCACGGGAGAGGAAGGCAGAGCAGGGGAGGGGGGGACAGCCACAATCAAGGGGACAGCCAGTCAGAGCAGTTGCCAGGCACACCCCAGATTTGCCCTCACAGTGGAGGGGTGAGAGGGGGCCCAGCAGGCTGGACTATGGGCTAGGAGTGTCAGGGCACACGGGGCTGCAACCTGGGTGGTTCGGTGGGGCTCTGTGCTCAATTGACTGCTCTGCTGTCACCATTTGAAATTCTTAACTTAGGGCCCCCAGTTCTGTAGCCATCCTAAGTGAGGCGGGCTCAGTGCAGGACTCGGGGCCCATGGGTGCTGCTCTCCAGTTTCAGGGCTTCAGAAGCTGCACACCGCCAGCTAGGGCTCTGACCCTCCAGGAGGGTAGCAGGCTGGCGAGCAGGCCAGGTTGTTCTGGGGACAAGGCAAAGGGGCTGATGAGAGGCCTCATGCTAGGCAGTTTGCCAGCACTGCCCCAGCCCAGGAAGGCAGTCTACCAGGGAATCCCACAGCCCGGGCTTGGGGACCCTCAGGGCTGGATCCTCTCCAAGGTACCTCCTGAAGGCAAAGCTAGCCTGGCACCTCCAATCACTCACTAGCCTCAATAACATGACCTTCTGGGTTCCTAGTCAAGCTGCATATAGTAGGTGCTCAATACATGCCTGCAGGAGGTGGGTGGGATGATCTGATCTGGGCAGAGGACCAAGGGTTGGATGGAGCCAGCAACCGCATGCAAGTCCAGGCTCTGCCACTTGCTAAGTGAGGTCTCAAGGAGCCTGTTTCCCCAGGGCTTGGTGAGGCCATGGAAGTCAGGCATGGAAAGCCCCTGGTAGAGGAAGCCCATACAGGATGGACTTGGGGGGCAGAGGACATGGAATTGGGCCCCCTGAAAAACATCTGGTGCTCTGGCCAGCATCCACCCTGTCTTCTAGGAACAACCCCAAATTCTCCAGTGGGGACCCCCACCTCATCCAGGCTGACCTCACTTCTAGCTCCAGACAGGGGCACATGATGGCACCTGGCACATCACTGCATCACTTTGGAATAATTGGTCATGCCATGGGCTTGGGCACAAGGTCCTGCATCTGATCTGGGGCTGAGAGCTGTGGAATGTCAGTCTGGAAGTGCCACCCGGAGGGGACAGCTGTGTGAGCGAGGAGCAGGCATGCACCAAGGGCTGAAAGACAGGCTTTGATGAGAGTTACTGGGTTCCTGGATCCAGCCATGCCTGAAGGAGATACACCATCAGTGTACTGTCAGATGTATGCCCCGTTGAACCGCGGTTTCTATGCCCTCTTCTCCACACGTGAGGAGCATAGCCACCTGTTTGGACAGGCCTCTGAACCCCTCCTCCGCCATCAGGACATCCCAGGCTGGGACCACCCTCCAGATGGCACACAGGTGAGTCACTCAAGGACAGACTCCAGGAAGCCCCGGATGTTTTCACCAGGTGGCTCTTAGCCACTAGCTCACCCAGTGCTGCACCGTGCACAGATGGGAAACGGGCCTCGGGAGGAGAGGAGCCTCCCCGTGGGCCTCATTACTTGCCACAAGGGCGTTTCCAGCTCTGCCGGAAGCAGCTGAGCAAGTTTAGAAAATGTGAGAGGAGTGCGCAATGCCAGGAAAAGGTGGGCCCAAGCCGGTCTGGCAGGGTGTGGGGGAGAGGGTGGTGAGTCCCACCGGAGTGGCAAGCTGCCCTTTACCCAGGGCCATAGGGAGAAGGTAGGTGGCCCCTCTGGGACAGTGTGGAGGGCAGAGCTCTGGTCTGGGGCTGAGGGCTCAGACTCCATGTCCTTAGTCCACCCAGAGCTGCACTGTCGGCCCCCGCCCTGGCCATTGGTTTCCCGGCTGCCGGTGAGAGGGACAAAGGCACAAAGCCACTTGGCCAGGCAGGTCCTGAGCCAACAACCAGCCTCCTCAGCAAAGCCCGGCAAGGCTGAAGGAGGGGCTGCTCCGGGACCCCCCAGCCCTGCCACATCCTTGACCCCCAGCCCCTCTACCTGCTGAGCTCCTGCCCGCCTTGGCCTGGTGGCCCCATGCATCCAGGGTCTGCCAGGAGGGACAGCTTGTTTCCCGTTTGGTTGCTGTATGAGTGTGTGTGGCCAGTGAGTGGCTGAGAGCCGTGCCCAGACCCAGGGGAGGGGCTGATTCGGGAGTAATCACTTGACCTCTGGCCTGGCCCACGAACTGGTCCTACAGCCGGGGCCCTGTGGAGGGGACAGCTCTCTGACTGGCCTGTCCCCACAGGGAGGAAGGAAGACAAGTACCGCTCCTGGCCCGAGTCAGAAATCCACCCACAGAGACACACACACCGACCCACAGACATGAGAACAGCCAGACACACAGCCAGACCCACATGCCACATGCACAAAAATGCACATACATAGACACACCTATAGGCAGACAGACACACATATTCATAAACAGAGACACACACACAGCTGGCCCTGCTCCTGGGGTCGCCCCAGGCCCCCTGCTTTCTCCCTCAAGACCTCAGGGATGTCTTCATTAGTTGGATCCCACGCCCCTGACACTGAGACAGTGGCTCATTCTTTATTTTCCTGACAGGCACAGGCTCTCCGAGGAGCTGCCCTGAATCCCCAGGGTCTGGGGGAGTAACAGAGGAGAGTTGGGGCCAGGCTCTGCCTCCTGCAGGAAGCAGCTCTCTGAGTGGGGCCCTCCTTCCAGCCCCTGGGCTCCCCTAAAGGCTGCCTCTAGGAGAGTAGCCCAGGGTGACATGTGGGGTCAGGTGCTGCTCCTTTGCCCAGGGGATGGGACTGGGCACACGCCACAGGCACATTCACATGCAGGAGCATATGCGCGGTCTGGGCCCCAGCACAGAACAGCACGGGCAGGACTGCAGAGACCTGGAGTAGTCCTGAAGGTTCCGAGAGGCGAGGTGGGAAGGGGTCAGGTGGGCTGATCCTGACGGGCGAGGCTGGGGGTTACCAGTGTGTGTGCTGGGAAGAGGCATGCAGGCTGGGCTGGGCTGGGGCCCTGACCAGGTCAGGGTGGGGTCTGCACAGTGGATCAGGTCACCAGGCCCAGTTCACCTCATCAGCATTGTGATCAGGGCCACCCAACCTGGTCACCGCCGGAGAGGCCCAGTGCAGGACAGGAACCCCAGAGGGAGGGCGAGGCTGTGGATGGTCAGGCTGCTCCAACTCGCTGTGATGGTGGCACTGTGGGCAGAGGGCTCAGAGCAGGGATGCACTCCGGTGGGGGCAGGACCTCCAAGGGCAGGCAGCTGGCAGCCAGCAATGGGCCAGGAGCTGGCCAAGAGTCCAGACAAAAGAATGGCTTGGCCACCACCCCAACCAAGGCTGAGGGCAGGGAGCTTTGGGCCTCCCCTGGGGGGTCCCCTATAGAGCTCTCAGTGCCCAGGCCCAGTGCCCAGGCTCCTCAGCACTGCCAACAAAGATACTGTTGGGGGAAGGGCAGACAGAGGCTCCTCACAGGACCCCCAGGGCAGCTGCTGGGGAGAACTATGGCTCCACCTGCCTGACAGCCTCCCCTCCAGCCACAGGGGTGGTTCAAATGACACTGACCCAGGACCTAAGACCCACACTTCTTCTCGCTCAAGTCAGCCACCAGGATTGTGTGAGCAGGGCTCACTCTGGGTGCGGCTGGCAGCTCCCCTTCTTCTTGGCGAGTGAAGGGAAAGTTAGGAGAACCGCGGAGCTGCAGGGAGAGGGCTCAGGGAGAAAGTCCTGCTGGGAATGAGGTGAACACAGGGAAAGACAGGGGGAAAGAAGCAGCTGTCTCCGCCCCTGGATGCAGCTGTGCCTGAAGCCCATTTCCTGGATGCTCCAGCCGTGGACAACACGAAACATTCACTTCCTGAAGCCTCTTTGAGTTGTAGCCAAACCACAGCAACTGAACCCCTGGCTCTCCTGTCCTCTCTCGCCTTCCTGCCATCTGGGCCCTAGGCCCAATTCAGCCCTGACCCTCAAGGCAGGGAAATCAGACATGGCTTTTATTTCAAATCTGTGGCATCAGGATCCATTCTGATCACACCCGAACTCTGAGCTCATCAGGATGCACCCATATCTGGCTCAGAATGTCACTAGGGAAAAAAAGGCAAGGAACAAAAAAAGAAAAATCTGCATTTCCTTATTTAAATGAGCTGCCGCGGAAGGAGAAAGCAAACATTGGTTCCTTCAGAGGGTCACAGCACTGACCCTGGAAACGTGCCTGGGCCATACTGGCAGGACAATTGCCGGGCAGCTGGCCTTGGCCTCCCGGCTCCTCTCATTATTTCTCATTTTGGGCCATGTCCCCACGCACAGGGCAGAACACTGCGGGGGCAGCTGTGGGCCTGCAGTTGGTTGGAGGAGAAAGGTTTTTCTAGCATAGTGAGAGCGTGGAGGCACAGCCTGCTGCCCGTGACAGCGCCCGACACACAGGACGTGCAGAAGCACAGGACACATGGGACAGTGTTTTGCTGGCCTGACACTGGTCACCCCAACTTTGTGTCTCCAGTGCAGAGCTCCCCTGGCCCCAGACCCAGAAGGAACAGGGCAGGCCGCTGCCGGCCCAGGCTCTGGTTCCAGGCCCGGGACTGGACCCTGGGGGGCCTAACAACTTCCCCGCCAGAATGTCCAATTGGCATCAAGCTCGACACACTCCTATCAGCACTCCATCATCCCTCAGCCCGCTCCACCCACAGACTCCCCGGCTCATTCCTGTCAGCGCCATCCTCTGAGATGCCTGAGCCAAAACCCTGGAGTCAGCCTTGACCTCTGTCTCCCATACCTCTCATATGTCAGCTTCAGAAGATACCCATGTGCCCAGGTAAGAGTGCACCCCCTGGGGAGGGGACCGCTAACCCTGCAGAGCCCAGAGGGTGGAGGCACAATTTCCCCAGAGGGTCGCTGGGAGGGGCCAGGGGCCCAGTCCCGCCTCCACCCCAGCCCCGGTGCTCAGCTGTCCTTGTTGGAGATGCGGTGCTGTGTACTCCTGTTAGACTGCACAGCGGGTGGTGCCCACCTGTGTCCTGTGAAGCAAGTGGCTCCAGGACAGTGTGTCAGGCAGTGCAACCAGTGCATCCTTGTCTGGGAAGTGGGCCCCAGGCCGTGTGGGATTCCACACCTGGATGCTGGTGCAGCCTCGCGGGCAGGGGTCAAGCCCACACCTGAGCAGGTGTGTGAGGAAGGGCCCAATGTGGTCAACTCGCCACCAGGTGGCAGTTTCTCCTCCTGGAAAACATGCCACAGGGGGGCGCGGCCTGGTTATGTGGTGGGTGGGGTGGACATTCAGAGGTGGCAGTAGCCAGATCAACCTGGGGAGGTGGGAGTCCACGCTCCTGGTCCCAGCAGGGCCTCCAGCATGACCTCCTCATGCCAGTTCTGGGCGGCCTGTGCCAGGGGCCTGCTAAACCACCTCTTCCTGATGGAAGCTTCCCGGGAGGGCCTTCACGCTGGGGCCCACAATCACGTGTCCACCCACATGGCTCCAGCCCCAAACCCCTTGTCTCCACCAGGTCCTTGTCCCTCCCGGCCCTGACCAGCCCTCCAGGACTTTGGGCACTGCCCCTGAACGCGTAGATATTCTCACTTGGGCCACTTTTCCGTCCACACAAGGTACAAGACCAGGAGCTTCAAGTCCCACCCACTGGGAAGATGTGTCCTTTGCCTCAGCAGCAGACCCCAAAGGCCAGACTGCCAGCAGGGGCTGTCAGCTCACCTCAGCCCACGGGCAGGCTCTCTCGTGAAGGGGAGCCCTGTGCTGGTGCTCTCCATCCCCCGCCTTGCTTCCTTCCTCCCAGCCAGCAGCGAGAACCTGCACACGCATTACTTAGGACTGCGTACGCTCTGTCACCAGCCAGCCGGGTGCCTGAGGTTTAGCAGTAAGAGCTCTGGATGGAGGAATGGATGGGTCACTCAGTCAGCAGGTGTGCTTTCTCCTGTGTGAGAAGCTGCAGGCACTGGTTTTGCTAGTTGGCTAGGGTTGGTGTGAATGGTGCATTTTCCCAATGGCCTCCTTGTTGGACTGGACATATTTCACCCAAAATGTTGACTGTTTCAACAATGGAGAACCAGAGCCCCAGGCTACTCCCTCTGTTTGGGGTCTGAGTGAGTGGAAAGTCGGGGCCTGTCCTCTATCCCAGCCCTCAGCCAGCCTTGCCCAGGGTTCCCCACCATCTGGGGCCTGGATACCCACTCCTTGGGCAAGATGCCCTGTGGACCTGCCCTATTCACCCTGAATTGCCTTGGCTGCGTTGGGCTGGACCTAGAGGACACTATGCCCCAAGGGTTGGTGCATTTGCTGGCCTCAGGGGCCTTGACCTCAGGAATTGGCCAGGAGTGTGGCCATTAAGAGAGGGGTGCCTGGCCTTGTGTGACCTTGGCCAGTGGTGTCCAGCTCTGTACAGGGCCCACTGGTCCTGCCAACCTCAGAGGGTAAATAGGGGGCTAATAAGATCATACACATGAGTGCCCGGAGATGGTGCTCACCACGTGGGCTACCGCCATTCTCAAACCACTGGCCAGCCCTGGCCCTTCCTCTCCCGAAGCCCTCAATTTACAGAGGAAGACCACCCCTGAGTCTGACTGAGCCCACCCCCCACCCCGGCTGCTGTGGGGTGAGTCCACCAGGGAAATCTCCAGAATACTGGTAGCCACAAGGGTCACTGAGACTTTGAAGGAGCCATCACTACACAGACCCTTTATGGGCCCTCCATCCTGGATGGTAAGCAACACATACTCCTCCACTGAGACTGGGGAGGAGCCTCCCAGCCAGTGAGAGAGCCAGAGCCCCCTCTGAATCCCCATTCGACTCCATCTCCCAAGGCTGGGGCAGGGGCAGGGGCATGCAGCCTTGCTAGCCAGAGCCAGCCCCGGGAGGGTTGGGGGAGGAGCAGGACCTGGTGGAGTCCATTCCACAGGAGCATGGACAGTGAGCCCTGGCCCAGCACCAAAGGCACAGGAAGGCCTGTGATGAGAGTGATGGGGTCCAGCAGCCCTCACTGACCACTCCAGGAACCCTTCACCTTGCTTGTCTCACCACCAATTAAGGGCCTGATCCTGGCACAGAGCTGCCCACCAGTCACCTTGGGTGCAGTGAGGGAGCAGCTGGGGGAGCTGGTAAGAGGAGCAGGCTATGCTGGTGGGTGGGAGAGGCATAGCCAGGTACTCAGTGAGGCTTCTGGGAGAGTGAGCTGGAGCCCCACACCGCCCAGCACAGGCTGCAAGAAGTTGTGGAATAGTGGGTCCTCCCGCCACCAGCTCTGAGGGCAGAGGGAGCCCAGCCCCCACTCCTCAAAGTTTCTGAAGTACCCCTGGGGGCTAGTGGGAGGGGTGGTCCCCGAAGGATCCAGAAACTGCGGTAAGTATATGAGTGCCGGCGTCTGGGGTCCAGTCTGCAGCCTCTGCCCGTTCCCAGCCCCACCCATATGCAGATACTGGTTTCTGTCCTCCCTGAGGCCCACAGAAGTGTGGCTGCAGGAGAGTGGGGCCCCTGCTTCCCTCCTTCGGGCACTGTTCCCCTCGCTGTCGCTGTCTGCCGTGTGTGTCTGTCTAACTGCCTTTGGAGGCCCCAGACTGACGCTGGGTGCTTTTCCCTGGTCTGTGGGTGTCTGTGTATCTGCGTGTGGGCGTGTCTGTCTGTGAGTGTCTCCAGCTGAATGTGTCCTTGACCCTGTCTATCTGAACATGCCTGGGGGGAGGGGCATTCCCTCCCTTGCCTCTCCTCCCCCAACCGCTCCTGCAGGCGCTAACACAGTTGCAGCTACGGGTGCCTTGATTGTGCCAGCGAGTGCAGTGACCTCTTCTGTCCATGCAGAGCTGACCACCACATGGTGCTGTCCTCCAGGGGGCCCGTGGGCTCCAAGCTGCTGGACACTCCCCCCTCAACCTGGGGTCCCATCTGAGCGCCTAGTAGGCAAGCTCCCCTCCTGGCAGGGCCCACTGGCTCCCCATCTTTCCTTACGTAACTCTACATCTGTCTGAGCCTTGTAGGTCACCCTGCCCGCTACGCTGGGCCCTGTCCACGGGGAGACTGAGACCCAGAGTCCCACACAGATTGGGAGGGAGGAGGGCTGACCCTGATCGGAGCACAAGCTCTCGGAGATCCTTCCCTTTCTTTTTTCTTTAAGACGTTCCTTCCCTCAGACCCGCTGGCACCAAGGATGAATGAGGAGGGGTCGCGCGGGTGCAGGTGTTTCCCCTACCCCTACTCCAGGTCCCCACAGGCATCCCGGCTCCCGACGAGGGCCGGCCAGGGTTCATGGGGCTGAGGGCAGGGGGCAGGCCGAGCGGCCCAGAGCCTGGCTCCAGAGCGCACTGGCCGGCTGACTGCAGGCCGAGCCCCCAGCCCCGCCCTCGTCGCGTCCCGGCCCGGCTCCCAGCCAGCGGCTGTGCGCACCAGGCTGGTTCCCGTCAGCTATCGGGCATGCGGCGGTGTACTTGGTTTGCCGGCTCCGTTTTTGGCGGGGGGGGGGCGGGGGCGGGGCGAGGGCTACAGCCAATGGTGCCGGCGCTGAGCCAGGCGCGGGGCGCGGGGGGCGGCCGGCTGGGCACGGGGCGCACTTGGCAGCGCGCTGCACTTGGGGCGCACAGACGCTCCGGCA
>NW_005871604.1:126157-166915 GCF_000147115.1 Myotis lucifugus | reverse complement strand
TTTGCAGTTACCCTGTGACAGATTCCATTAACTATTGGTGGAGGAAATAGAAAGCCCTATGCTTCCAGACAGCCAATTATTGGGGTATCTACAAAATCAGGTAAAATATCTTTTCTTTCCCAAGAACCTATTTGGTTTAGACCTATTTGACTTAAGTTTCACAACCTTAACTTCTGGTTCTAGCTATTACAAAATTATGAACAAAAACAGATTAGAGTAGAATATAGGGAAATGATTATCACATCTACAAACTTAAGTATAATATAGGGTAATTTTTACACAGCCTAATTTTAGTTGGCCTATGTAACTATTAAATTTATTTGTGTCTTTGCGGTAAATAGAAAATTTACAAGGATTTATAGTCCTAATTTTAGCTATTTCAAATCGTAGCACATTATAATTCTAATCATATTCAGATCTCCCAATAGACCAGTATACCTAATGCTCGGAATACAGCGCAGCTGACTGACCTGAGGAGGGGGCGCCTGGGACTCGTGGGGCGATGGGCGATGGGTGATGGGCGCGGGCAAAGTTCCTGGCTTCGCCGCCGCGTTGCGGGGGTTGGGAGTGGGGAAGGGGCCGGAGCAGGCGGGCGCTCGAGGCGCCAGGCGCAGCAGCACGGGTGCAGCGCCGGCTCCTGCAATAGCAAACAAAAACTATGGGGGACTTAGGACTCATGGAGGGCGCTGGGGAAGGTTTGGGGAAGGACATGGAATAGGGGTTTTTAGAGCCGTGTTGTGGGAAGGGGGCATTGGGAAAGGGGGGGCGGAGAGCGCTCTCACGTGTCCGTGAGCTGCTGCGGGCTGAGGGGCGGGCGCGCGGAGGGGGCTGGAGCGCCAGACACCTGTTGGGGCTGCGCGTGCGTCTGCCAGGCGCTCCGAGAGGGGCTGGGCGGCGGGAGTGGCTGGCGTGGCAGTGGCCGAGTGCCCTTTGAATCAGGAAAAAGGCTTTCTTGGTTTCTGAACTGAAGAGGAAAGGCTGTCCAAAGCCAGGATAGGGCCTGGGCCCAGGGGGCTAGAGGGAGGAAATTCTCCCTTCCCCCCTTTGGGGCCTGGGAGGGCTGGACAGGAAGAAGCCTGGGAAGCACTGAATGAGGACCAGGGGCTCCTGTGCCCAGAGGTCCCCACACAGGCTCTTCCCTCCTGCACCCAAGCCCAGGGGACACTAGTGGGCCTGGGGGCTGGGCAGGGGTCGAAGGCCAGGTCCAGGCAGAGGGTGTGTCTAGGAGACGATGGAGGGGGTGGGTAAGGTGAGGTTGCTACCAAGAAGGGTGGCGACTGACAGGTCCTGCCTGTCTTTGCGTTGTGGAGGGTCTGACCACAGACCCTGGTCCGGCTCTGACCCACCACGGCCCTGCTCTCCCCCAGGAGCCTTCTGTATTCCACTGTATGTGCCCTATGTGCTGACTGGCCGCTGGCCCTTCGGCCGGGGCCTCTGCAAGCTGTGGCTGGTGGTGGACTATCTACTCTGCACGTCCTCCGTCTTCAACATCGTGCTCATCAGCTATGACCGGTTCCTGTCCGTTACCCGCGCTGTGAGTCTGGGATGCGGGTGCCCACGCTCACTCCTGGGGGGAGGTGGTCAGGAATGGCCCAGAAGGCACCGGCAGGGGATGTGGGCAGTGCCAGGTGAGTTTGGTCCCGCTTGCCTCACTCCTGACATGCCAGGCACTCTCTACAGCCAGCTGCCCACTCAGTAGTCATTTGCTGCCAGTAGACCGGTCCTGGGACAGGCAGGAGGCACCACCTGGACCTGGCATCAGGTGTTCCTGAAGGAAGGGGGTCACTTCAGCCTCCTCTTTGGGGCAGGTGCAGAGTCTTTGGAGCTGAGGGAGGATCTGAGCCAGAGGCCCTTGGTGGCACCCCCCTGCCTTGTGTGTGTATGTCTGTGCCTTTGTGTGTGTCTGTGCATCCCAGAAAGACAGGCATCCGCTCCTGGCTCCCCCAGTTCCCCTTGGTGTGAGTGGCCACCATGAGCTGGGGCCCTGGGCTGCCTAGGCTCCCATGATAGTGCCACATGGGCATGAGGCTGGCACAGCGGAGCAGAAGTCTCACCGTGCTCCTATGTCTTCTCCTTGATGGCTTTTTTGGGCACCCAAGGGCTCTCTGCTCAGGAGCCACATGTGTCCTCTCTAGAAGGGCATGGGACAGAGTGCGAAGAGCATGGGTTTGAGGTCAGTAGGCCTGGGTTGAACCCACTCTGCCCCCTTAGCCGATCTGCCTGGTCTGTCCCTCCCTCCCTGAGCCACCCAGAAAGAAAGTGGGGAGAGTAATGGGGGTGTTGTAAAGATTAAATGAGATGACATCCAAAAGATGCCTGACCCAGCATGTCCCCGCAGGTCTCTTACCGGGCCCAGCAGGGCAACACGCGGCAGGCGGTGTGGAAGATGGCGCTGGTGTGGGTGCTGGCCTTCCTGCTGTACGGGCCGGCCATCCTGAGCTGGGAGCACCTGTCGGGCGGCAGCTCCATCCCTGAGGGCCACTGCTACGCGGAGTTCTTCTACAACTGGTACTTCCTCATCACGGCCTCCACGCTCGAGTTCTTCACGCCCTTCCTCAGCGTCACCTTCTTCAACCTCAGCATCTACCTGAACATCCAGAAGCGCACCCGCGACCGGCTGGACGGGGTCCGAGAAGCCACTGGCCCGGAGCCCCGACCAGAGGCCCAGCCCTCTCCGCCAGCCGCACCTGGCTGCTGGGGCTGCTGGCAGAAGGGGCAGAGGGAGGCCATGCCACTGCACAGGTATGGCGCCGGGGTCGGCGAGGTGGCCCCTGGCACTGAGGCAGGGGAGGCAGCCCTGGGGGGCAGTGGTGGGGGCACTGCAAACTCGCCCACCTCCAGCTCAGGCAGCTCCTCGCGGGGCACAGAGCGGCCTCGCTCGCTCAAGAGGGGCTCCAAGCCGTCGGCGTCCTCTGCGTCGCTGGAGAAGCGCATGAAGATGGTGTCCCAGGGCATCACCCAGCGCTTCCGGCTGTCTCGGGACAAAAAGGTGGCCAAGTCGCTGGCCATCATCGTGAGCATCTTTGGACTCTGCTGGGCCCCATACACCCTCCTGATGATCATCCGGGCTGCCTGCCACGGCCACTGCGTCCCCGACTACTGGTATGAGACATCCTTCTGGCTACTGTGGGCCAACTCAGCAGTCAACCCAGTCCTCTATCCACTGTGCCATTACAGCTTTCGCCGGGCCTTCACCAAGCTGCTGTGCCCTCACAAGCTCAAGGTCCAGCCTCACAGCTCTCTGGAGCACTGCTGGAAGTGAGCTGGCTAACCAGGCCCCTCTGCCCACACCGTGGTTTCTGGGCAGCTGCCGCCTCCTCTTCGGCCCACACTTTTGCCATGTGGCCTCTCTTAGACCACCTGCCTGCCGTGAAGGCAGCTTGGTGGGCTGGCCGAGGACCCTACTGCCTGAACTGGAATGTGAGTGGCTAGCCCTGCCACCCAAATCCTCTCTTCCCCAGGAGGGACAATCTGGGGGTCTTAGCCACAATGTCCACCTCCCCGCAGACAGTGTGGCAACCAGTGGGTCCACCGTTTGCACAGTTACTGCTTGGTGTTCTTCCCAAAGCAAGCGCGTGGCGTGTGCTCCATGCTTTCTACCCAGCAGTTTGCTCCTGCATGTGCGCGCACGCCTGCACACACCTGCACACACCTGCACACCTTCCCTTGCTCCAGACCGGCCCGGGCTACCGGCTCTGCAGCCATCTGCCCCTTCTTAAGCCCGGCCCGACTCCTTCAGCCCTCTTTCCTCCAACTCTCTCTGCCCCCAAAGTGCCAACAGCTTGCTGCTGTTCTCTGCTTTTCCATTCTGGGTGTTTCAGGAAGACAAAGAAGAGGAAAACACATCTGTGAACTCGATGTTCCTTGGATGTTTAATCAAGAGAGACAAGATTGCAGAGGAGCTCAGGGCAGGATTGGCAGGTGTGGGCTCCCACGCCCTCTCTCCTCGTGCTGCTGTTTCCGGCTGAGCTGCACCAGCTGCTTCTGCCCACCCTGCCCCTGGCTCGGGTGCTGGGCCGGACTGGTGGCTCTGAAAGTGGTCAAAGCCCGGATACCTGCTGTCAGCAGGCTGCTACCCCACTTCCTCTGCTCAACCAGTGTTTCCTGGGGCTGACGGGTCCGGGGGCCCCGGCCTGCCCTGAGGGTCCTGAGGCTTGCAGGGCAGTCAGAGGGACCAGGCCCGGGTGCCCAGTGGAGGGTCCGCTTCGCCACATTCCGTGCGCCCTGTGGCACCCTGCATGCTCCACGCCCCCTGGACCCGTTGAGCCGGCCTGTAGACTCTGAGGTCCACAGTAAAGTGTATTTTTTTATTGGTGCTGATTCCTGAGGACTTTGTGTGTGGGGGGCTGAAGTGGGGTGCTAGGGAGACACAGGCCACTCTGGGTGTGAGACCCAGGCCTGCCCCTCCCCTGGCCTCAGTGTTCTCTTCCAAGTGGGGGACTGCAGTGGGGAGAAAGCAGCCTGGCTGGCACACCAGGGTTTAATCTTAGTAAGGGGCAGGTGCCCAGCAGTGCCCCCCCTGCTGGACCCCATCACCTGTCCAGGGGACTCATTTCAGCCTTGAGAATACACCCCAAGCCCCACCTGCTGCAGCCTGCCTGCCCCCAGGACGAGGCTCTCATCTTTCTTGGCCATGACTTCCATCTGGGAAGCTTCCCGGGCTCCTGGGGTGGTGCTGAGGGGCGGGGGGGGGGGGGGGGGGCCCCAAAAAAAGGGAGGGGAGGCTTTTTTGGGGAAAAAAACATTCTGCCCAAAAGCCTGGGGGGAGGACTGGGGGGAAAATGGAAAAAGGACCTGCATTCCCCCTGGGCTCCCCGGGGGGCAACAAAACTCGGTCTCACCCCAGGAAAGGGGCCAGGGCAGCCCAACTCGTGAGACCCAGACTCCAGGTGGGAGCCACAAGGGCCCTCCCTCCCCTCACAGACAGCCGCTCCCCTGTCCCCACGGCCCCACACCTCGCTTCCCACGCAGAGACGGTGACAGCTGGGCATGGGTCCCAGGGCCTCTCCACGGCAGAGGCAGGTCAGTGCCGACACCGAGTCCCGCTCTGCAGAGAGAGCTGCCCGGAGACGTGAAGATGACAACCCTGCGGCAGACACCGTGCCACCCCAGCTGACGACACCTTTATTTCCCAGGAACCCGGGGAACTCCTCCTGCTGGCACCCGCCCCCTCACACTCTCCCTGTACCATGGGGACCCCTCTGGTCTAGGCAGGCCCCTCCCTAGTCACCAGAGAAAGGGGCTCCCTAGAGCAGTGATGGCGAAACCTATGACACGCGTGTCAGAGGTGACAAGAGAACTCATTTTTTTGGTTGATTTTTCTTTGTTAAATGGCACTTAAATATATAAAAAATATAAGTCTTTGTTTTACTATGGTTGCAAATATCAGAAAATTTCTATATGTGACATGGCACCAGAGTTAAGTTAGGGTTTTTCAAAATGCTGACACGCCGAGCTCAAAAGGTTCGCCATCACTGCCCTAGAGGCTGGGTGCTGCATGAGCAGAGACAGTGGACACCACCATGTGCGGGGCCCAGAGCTCAGGGAAACCCCTGCAGGTAGCTCTGGAGGCCGAGTGCTGCCTGCACACTAGCCATTGGCCACCCTGCTGGCCCCACAGGACCCAGCCTGAGCCCCCCGCAGGCGCCTGTCCCTCAGCCCAGGGCCGTCCAAGCGAGGACAAAGGACTCGTTCTCCGTTCTCTGCAGCAGCAGCGGCGGCAGGCACCTCCCTGCAGACAGCACAGCCAGAGCCCTCACTGCCCCTCCGCCCAGCCCTGCTAAATGGCTACAAATTGGAGGATAAAAGCACAGGCTTTCAAGCAATTTTGCCTTCAATCTCTGGAAAGTGCTGCTCCGCAAGGGGATGGAGGAGGAGAGAAGAAAGTCACCCAGCCCATTGGGCCTGGCCCAGCAGCAAACAAACACACCAGGGGGCCTTTCTCCTGAATCCCACACTGGGCCAGAGACAAAGCCCTTCACCCACCCCCGCCCCCCTGCTGTGGATGTTTATTGAGCACCTACTGTGTGCCAGGCTGGCTGCTAGGAGACGCATAAACAAATATCTGGCAGATAAGTGGGGCCACTTCCATGAGATTGGGGGCTGCAGGGCTGTAAGCAGGGCAGAGGCCCCAGAGGAGGGTGGCCCAGCTCACAACCCAGGGGAGCCTCTCGGAGGAGCTGACATCTCATTCCTCCCACATTCCCTGGGCGACCTGGCTCCCAGCAGGGCACCTGCCAGTTCTCCAGATGCAGGAGGGGCTGTGGCCAGGCTGGAGGGGCTGAGGGTCAGCCCAGGACCAGACGGCCTGCAGCGTCCTCCTGCCTGGGCCCCTCGGGCTGGCACTGGCTGCAGGTGCCCTGATGTGGCTCTGGAGGTGCCCAGAACAGCTCGTGTGGAGCGAGGGCCCTTTCCAGCCTGGAATAAAGACCCTCAGCTCTCAGGGTGCCCAGCAGGCCACCCCTGATCCTTCCAGAAAAGGCCTACCTAACCAACACGTCCTTTGGGGAGTCAGGGCCATGACGAGGGAGGGGGGCTTGCCCAGCAGAGACTCTGGAGCCCTGAGCCGTGGGGACCCATGTGGCTGGCCATTACCTCCCTGCATCCCCTATCCCAGCCTGACCCTCATGCCTGAGCTTGAGGGTACAAAGAAGCTTTCCACCAACATTTACTGGAGCACCCCATGTCCTTGTAGCCACCCCATGAGGGGTGCTCACACATCCACTACGTAGACACGAAAACTGGGGCTTCAGAGACAGGGTGATGCACCCACCCCCCACACTCAGCAGTCAGGGGGGCCAGGGCTCCACCCGCCCACTCCGCTGGGTCCTCCCTTGGGCACCATGGGCAGCGGCACGTGAGGTGGTCCCCGCAGCACTGTGCCCTCATGAAGACCAACTCAGTACCCCTCTCTCAATGGGGAGCAAAATGATGTCTGGAGGCACGTCCCAGGAGGGCTCCTGAGAGCCTGGGACTAGGCTGTGGGCCGACGGGAGGACGCTGCCCCAGGGAAATGGGCATTGTGTCCAGAGCTAGTGCCCAGTTTGAAGTTTGTCAGGCAAATCTGAGAGGCACAAACATGTCGTTCAAAAGAGAAAGAAAGGAGAGAAGGGAAGAAAGGTGGCTTTGGATGAGAGGATGGAGAGGTAACACTGTGGGAACTGCAATGGACTAAAAAGGCATCTGTGACCCCCAAAGTCACACCAAATTTAAACAGGACCAAGTTGATGATCTTTAAATGCAATTTTACTGCTGGGCAATCTTTAAAGTCCAGCAAACCCGGCTCGGAGCTAAGCTGCAGGAGTGAGGGCAGCCCTCTGCCTTCTGTCCTCTTCCCGCCCCGGCTGACCCCTCAGCGTGCAGAACCTCAGCTTCCCGAGAGGCCAGGCAGTGCTCCTCTCGGGCCTCTCCCTGGTGACCCCGAGGGTCCTCATCTCAGTGGCCGGCATCCCCAGAGGCAGGGCAAGGGGAGCGGCAAGGCCCAGGCCGCAGTGGCTTTCTGCATCCTGCAGGGCGGGCGGGGCAGGCGGCCCAGCAGGAGGGGAAGGCAGAGCTGTGCCGCTGGCCCTGCTTGTATCTGTTGAAGCCGAGGTGCTTCCCAAGACAGATTTCCAGTCCTGAGCGAGCATGATGCTCTCCCCTGGTTTTCCCAGACCCTTGCGACCCTGTGTGCTCACGGCTCCTGCTGAGGCCCCACTACAACAGAAAAGGAATGAGGAAGGCATGAGCCTCCTCGAAGGGCAAGGGAGGACTGAGAGAGCTTTCCAGGGGCAGGCAGGGTGGGGACCTTGTGGGGGGTAGGGACAGGGCAGCTGCTGCCCCCTGGGGAGCCCTGCCCCTAGACACGGGAACTCTGGAAATTAGGCTGGAAACGGGAATTTAGGAAACCCCGCATCCTGAAGCTTAGGTCCCCATCCTCAGACCTGCTTCCAGAGAGGCAACCAGGTGACAGCCACTGTGGCCAGAGACAGTACCAGAGGCAGAGAAAATGAGGCCAGTAAACGCAGGGCAGCTCCTGGACCAGGTCTGCGCCTTGCGCCACTGTGCACACGGCCAGCCTCACATGCAGACCCAGGTCACTGGGGCGAGGGGCAGGGAGACGTGAGAAAGCAAAGTCCTTTTCCATGGATGAGATGTGGATGGAGATGCCCAGACTGCAATGAAGAAACAGCTGAACAGCCTCAGGACAGATGACTCACAGAAATGGCCAGAGGGGTGGCAGGGGGCAGGAGTGGCGGCGGCACAGGATGTGAGGCACTCGGCACCCACCACTTGCCCTTACAAATACCTTCAAAGTAAAGGAAACCTGGATGCAGCTAACACAGGCCATCATTCACTCCTTCATTCCCCAGACGTCTGTCGTGCCTTCTCTGTGCAGGGTCCCTGGGTCCCGAGGCTGCAGGGACACAGCCGGAACAGGGCGAGACCCTGCCCTAGGCGTGCTCCTGGAGGGAAGGCACATCTCCCTGGGCAGCCACTGAGACACAGGCCTTGGGCAACGGCCTATGTCCTGTGAAAGCCTGTGGGCCTGAGCGAGCGACCAGATGCAGACACCACCTCTGGTTGTAGAACACAGGGCCCTGGCGTGCAGACAGGGAGCAGGACAGGGCTCGTGCCCTCCCACGCACTCAAACTCCTGAATAGCCTCTCAGTGATGACTGCCACCCGCAGAAGACACCTAGGCCCAGGCCCCTTCTCCTGATTCCTCCCTGAAGGGCCCTCGGGGACAGGTCAGAAGCATTAGATTTTATTTGGGGAAACAGTGGCTGCAGAGTGCGCTAGTGGATGAGCGAGTGGGCAGCAGTGCGCCACCCTCACCGGCCCCCTGCGCCAGTGGGCAGGGTGGCTTATGGAGCATCCAGCCTCTCAGCTGCCACCACTCGGCAGAGACAGACGCTCCATGGACTAGCTGGCCTGGCCTCCGGGGTTCTCTGCGCTGACAATAGGCTGGTGGTAGGTGCAGGCCCAGCAGTCTCTCTGATCCCTGCAGGGACAGCGCAGGGGGGACCCAGCCCATGTCCTCTCGGAGCCCGGCCATCATCAGCTAATAACTCTCTGCACAGATGAGCATTAGAAGCTGCGTCTCCGGCCGGATATTGGGTGCATTCAGTCGTGAAGTCAATGCCATGTTCAGCTCCCAGAGCTTGGTGCAGTCTGAGGACAACAGGGGAGGCGCCTCAGTGCTCAGATGGCGGCGTCCGAGCAGAGCATGGCGCCTGTCCCCGGCCGCTCTGCAGGGTGTGGGGACAGCCAAGGACTCTCAGGTCCAGCGTGACAGCTGCTCACGTGTGGGCTGGCACTTAGGAACCGGACGGTGCCTCTGGCTCGGATCCGGCTGTGCTGGCTCCCTGCACACAGGGCAGCATGGTTCCTACTACTCAGGGGCTAGCTCCGGGACAAGCCCCTCTCAGGGTGCCAGAGAGCAGGCTGAGGGTGCAGGAAGCACCGGGAGCAGGCTGCCGGGGCCTTAGAGGTGGCCTGAGCTGAGTGGGAAGGTGCCACCTGTAGCTCCTACCGCAAAGAGCCAATGCTACCACCTGAGCGGCTGGTGGCCCTGCGCCAGGTTGGCGGCCGTGTGCTCATCATGCAGCTCCTTGATGCGCAGCAGCAGCTCCTCCAGGTTCTCACCCGTGACCGCCGACAGGGCGATGGCCTTCTCGCCCAGGTGGGCCTGCAGCGTGGGCAGGTTGGCTCGCGCCTGAGGGAGGTCAATCTTATTGGCGACGACGACATGGGGCCGCTCAGACAGGCCTTGCTTGTACTTCTCCAGCTCGTACTTCAGGTCCTCGACTTGGGTCCAGGGCTCTGGCGCTGCCAGGTCCACCACGAACAGGAGGAAGCCGCAGCGCTCGATGTGCCTGAGGAAGGCCAACCCCAGGCCTCGGTTCTGGTGCGCGCCTCGGATGATGCCCGGCACGTCGGCCACTGCGGAGACAGAGCAGGGGGCCGGGCCACCTCCGGCCCGTTCCCCGAGGTCTAAGACTTTCCTTTCAAGGAACACCTTAAACCCACGTTGATTGAGTTACTGACTCGGTGACTCATCAGGCCAATTGCCACGAAGGCATTTCAGCTTTGAGTTTCACAAGACGCTTGGAAATATTTGGGTGACAGGCACAGTGACAGATCCATCTAATAAGGAACATTTATTCACTGGAATTACACATTCCAGTCTTTCTGGCTTCAAAAATGATTTTAAAAGGAGGACCCTGCTTCCTGTAACCCATTAATAATTTGATTACTGATAGATTTGATTATCACAGAGTACCTGGTGAATGGAAAGTGCCATAGAAACAGAGCTACCTACCAGCAGGCTTGCTATTTTTAATGGGTACGTTATCTTCTGGGGAAAGTTTCCTTATCTCAGAATGGTAACAGGAAAGCTTTAAAATCACAGCGGGCTCCATGACTGGCACTGCTGAGTTCCCAAGCGGAAGGGGAGTAGAGGCAGCAGGAAGGAACAGCCTTCCCAGGTCAGAAATTTACATTCTAATTCCTGGTTGCACCCACAGACGTCGGCATGGGGTGGGATGAAAGTGTAAACCCTAACTAATGGCCACAGAATCACAACTGTTCACTTAGGAAAAATGATGCTGCTTTTCAGGCAGAAAGCTGCTTGCTAACGGTTCCGAATGACCCACCTCACAACCCCCACCTTCGGGAGGTCTACCTGCTACTTGCTGGTGGTCCTCATAGTGCACAATGCCCACGTGGGGATTCAAGGTCGTGAACGGGTAGGCAGCCACGGCGGGCTTTGCATTTGAAATGGCCCGGAGAAGCGAGGACTTGCCTGCGTTGGGGAATCCGACCTGCAAGACAGGGGGATGTGCTACCATTTCCTCCATCTGGGACAGACCGAGATCGGGGTGAATCTCAGGATTGGGAACCACACAAGTGAGGGCATAGCCCCTGTTCAAGGTCACAGGAGGCCAACTGGGGTGAGTTGCCCCTCTCCTGCAGGCTGATGGCATACCCCATCCACTAGAAACCACTTTTCCACAGCTCAGTGTGCAAAGCACCCCCTCCTCCCACTGGGGCTGTGATACCCACCATGCCAGCGTGGGCCATGGTCTTGAGCTCCAGGAAGAGTTCCCGCTCCTGCCCAGGCTCCCCGGAGGTGCAGGTGACGGGCGCGCGGTTATCGTTGGCCAGGAAAAAGCGGTTGCCCTTTCCTCCTGCCCCGCCCAGAGCTGCCACATACTCATCCCCGGGGTGTGAGAGGTCAGCCACAACTTTGTTTCCCTCCTTTACTAAAGTGCCCATGGGGACCTGAAAAATAATGAAGCATTTGTCGGGGAGCAGAAAGACAATGGCCAGACCAGGTGCTTTCTGTTTGGGAGGGGGTGCAGGCGGGACCCAGCGAGGAGCCCCTCCAGAGCCACCGAGTTCCAGGAGACAGGTCCCAGCCCTCCAAGGATTTCACGGGCTGGCGGCACCCCTGGGAACTGTGCACACGGCTTTTCAAACCGTGTTTCTAACCCATGAGGTGAGCTGATGCAGCAGAAACGCTGAGCTAACAGCAGTGCTCAGAGGGCCCGAGAGAGTGGGGACAGCGGGTGGCTCCTGGGCCAAGGTGAGACAGACTGGGGACCTGTGGGTTCCCTTTTTGTAAAATGTAATGATTTTGAGACTTAAAAAAAAAATCACCGGAGGAGTGGGGATATCTTTTCCATTGATTTTTAGAGAGTGGAAGGGACAGGAGGTGGAGGGGGTGGAGGGAGGGAGAGAGAGAGAGAGAAAGGGAGAAAGGGAGAGAAATATTGATGTGAGGAAGACACATAGATTGGTAGCCTCCTGCTCGAGCCCCATCTGGGGCATGGGACTGAAACTGCAACCAAGGTACATGCCCTTGACCAGCAATCGAACCCGCAACCCTTCAGTCCTCAGGCCAATGCTCTAACCACCGAGCAAATCCTGCCAGGGCGATTTTGTGACTTTTTCAACAGGTCATACAGCACATGGTATAAAATCAGTACAAAGTCCAGGCTGAGATTTGCTCTGTGGGAGATGGCTGTGTGGTTCAGGCCATGGGCCCCTGTGGACCACAGCTGGGAACCTGAGGAGCCTGAAGGTCTGGACTTGGGGCAGGGCATGCTCTGCAGATGGGGCTTACCCGGACATAGAGGAGAGCGCCACTTCGCCCGAAGCAGTTTTTCCTGCCACCGTCTTCTCCATCAAAGCCCTGGTACTGGGACAGGACCGAGGACAGTGACTTGAGTTGTCGGTCGACTAAAAGAGAAAACCTTCATGTTCTTGTTAAAAACAAAATCGGGCCCTCGCTGGTTCGGCTCAGTGGATGGAGCGTTGACCTGTGGACCAAAGGGTCCCGAGTTCGATTCCAGTCAAGGGCACGTATCTCGGTTGCTGGCTCCTCCCTCACTGAGCCCTGAATGGGACTTGTGCAGGAGGCAACCAATTGATGTGTGTCTCTCACATCAATAAATATTTCTGTCTTTCCCTCTCTCTTCCACTCTCTCTAAAAATCAATGGAAAAGCCCTAGCCAGTTTGGCTCAGTGAATAAAGCATCGGCCTGCGGACTCAAGGGTCCCGGGTTCGATTCTGGTCAAGGGCATATGCCTGGGTTGCAGGCTCCATCCCCAATAGGGGGTGTGCAGGAGGCAGCCGATCAATGATTCTCATCATTGATGTTTCTATCTCTTTCTCCCTCTCCCTTCCTCTCTGAAATCAATAAATATATATATATATATTTTAAAAATCAATGGAAAATTATCCTTGGGTGAGGATTAAAAAATAATAACTAAAAATAAAGTCTCCATAACAATAGTGCTAACAATCAAAAAAGTAGATAAAATACAAGTCTACTTTAAAAAAAAAACACCAAAATCGGCCAAGACCGGTTTGACTCAGTGGATAGAGCATTGGCCTGCAGACTGAAAGGTCCCAGGTCCGATTCCGGTCAAGGGCATGTACCTTGGTTGCGGGCGCATCCCCAGTGGGAGGTGTGCAGGAGGCAGCTAGTCGATGTTTCTCTCTCATCAATGTTTCTGAGTCTCTGTCTCTCTCCCTTCCTCTCTGTAAAAAATCAATAAAAATATATTAAAAAAAACAAAATCGGCTGCATATTGTTAACTTTCTTTAGTCTAGTTCCGGAACATTAGGAATGCACATGCAAACAGAACAAAGCCAGAGCAGAAGTTACTAAAGTAGCAAAGTGATATTTTAAAAAGCTATAAATTCTTATCTTCTTTCAAAAAAGTACTACAATTTCTGAAAAATTCAAAATTACCCACAATGTTATCAATTTTTAAATAGCTACACTTTATTAGTTGGGACTGTTTCCAATTTAAAAGTAGTTACATTTTATTGTTCTGAAATCTACTAAGTTTCCAGTGCTAAAAATGTGCTGAGTAATCAATACCCTCCCACCAGCATTTACCGAGATGGTAGCATACATTTATCCCCCGACTGTCTTACTATAATGTTAGGTTTCCTGATAGTAAGATAGCTCTGTGTACCTGAAATTCTTTTTAAAACCCACTATCAAAGTTGGGTTTGGGTGCATTATTTAAATGTAAACATTCACATAATTTAACAAAAATGATGCCCATACATCAACTTCTGAATTCAAATTCCTGTCAGGATGAGAAGGTGGAAACTTTCTGCCCCAACATGTGCAGACACAGTGGTCCTGCCCAAGCTGCCCCTCAGAGCACCTGCCTCTCAGGATGATGTGGCCACCGTTGCCTCCGTCGCCACCATCGGGACCCCCAAACTCCTTCCGGGGCTCACTGTGGAAGCAGCTCATGCCGTCGCCTCCGCGTCCCCCTCGGACAAGCACCCGGCGATGGTCCACAAAATGCCTTTTCTGCAGAGAGCACAGACCCGTGCGTCACGAATGCTGCAATCCTCTAGCCAAGCAGCCGGAGCACCTTTCTCACCGCCGTGCTTTCAAATTAGAGGTCAATGATGCTACTATCACTAACCTCTGCTAAAATGCAATGTAAGAACAGTTCCCAGCAGACGTGCAGAGTGAGGAAACAGTTCCCACAGGCGTGAAGAGTGAGGAAAACATACTCAGTGACAGACTCAACATGCCCAACTTGAGGAAACAGGTTTAGAAAATATTCCTGAAACAAAGCGTCGTCTCAGCTTCTTCAAACAGAAACATCACTGAAGGGCATCTCCTCGGCCTGCCTGCATAGGGCTCATTTGTAAACTCAGCGATGCAGAGAGCGCTCCTATGGGAGGGTGGATGTCTCTCCAGGTCTCTTCAGTTCCAGCGAAAGAACTGAAACCAAGCAGGGGACTGTTGAATAGCTATTGGCTCCAACAACAAGTTCAGCTACCCAAGAAGCCAGGGCGAGGCACCAAGGTGCCACCCAGCAGGCCATCCTGTCCTGGGAGTCCACCTGCTTCCTGCGCTGTGTGCAGAGACAGATTGGCCAGCACCTGGCCCTCCACCTGATACACAGATTGTTGTTTTAAGAAAGCACAAATACTTTCAGAATTTTTGGTACCACCAACCATGAATTACTATTTTAAAAACTTAGCATATAATTTTGCTGTATGCCAACATGCAAAATCCATCCAATGGATGCCTAGCTGCTGTGGCTCAGTGGTTGAGCGTTGATCTATGAACCAGGAGGTCATGGTTCAATTCCCAGTCAGGGCACATGCCCATGTTGTGGACTCGATCTCCAGTGGGGGGCATGCAGGAGGCAGCCAATCAGTGATTCTCTCTCATCACTGATGTTTCTCTCTCTCTTTCCCTCTCCCTTCCTGACATCAATAAAAATATACACACTGACGAGCACGTGGAGGTGAAGCCCGGCTCCACTTTCTCCGCTGGGCAAAGACAGTGCTACGGACACTGCTCTGAGCACCGGCGCTTCTCCAAGGAAGTTCTGCTGACCTGGAGCCCCGCTTGGGAGGAAATGAGGTGGGGCTGTCCTTGAATTAAAGTAAAGCACACTCATGTTTGTTTTTTCTCACTCATGTTTTACATGGTAAGTTTCATTTCATCATTTTCAAGTCCTACCTGTGTCCCTTCAATCATATAATCAGGACAGATGGAGACACGACAAGGAGAACTCACAACAATGCCTGTGAGAGGGAAGCTTCAGATCAGTTCCTTCCCGGTCAGAAGTCTCACCAGTTTTTTCTCGGAGAGCAGTTTCTTTCTGGAGGGTTCCTTGGCACAGTCCGCACAGCTGAGCGAGAGCAGCCGGGGGGCAGTGCACTGCAGGAGCCGGCCCAGGGCCCAGTGCCCCCAGGCCCTCCAACGCGCTCCGCGATCCTGTGGAGAACAGCCTCCCAGGCATCATGGCTTCCTAACAAAAGTCAAATTGGCAAAATAAGGTCCCTGGTTTACACGTGAACTTCAAACAAACTAAAATCTCATGGATGTTTTTGGAACAAATAAGTAAACTGCAGACTATGACTTTCTCCTGTCACTTGCCATGCTGGACCCTGAGTCATGAAGAGTCACCTGCCCCGTCGGCCTAGGCTACCTGGGGCCAGGTTTGTGTAGACAGGGTTTGTCATTAAACCTCTCTCGACCCTGGAAACACTCCCCCATCGAATACCAAGTATCTGCTAAATTAAACTATGACAGGAAATCGAAGCCTAAAATAAAAATTCCTGAAAAAATTAAAGCACCATTTACACAAATGCTGCGCTATTATCTTGTGCAGTTTAAATGTCAAACTGGAGATGAAACAGCTCTTCTAACTAAGCCAATAGGTAGAAGAAATCAAAATCAAAATATTTTGACCCAAGTGATCATCCAAAGTTTATGGGATGCAGGTCATGTAGTGCTCAGAGGGTAACTTACAGTCGTCCCTCCTCCCCATCCACGGGGACAGAGGCCAAGACCTGAGTCCTTGGATAGAACCAAACCCTATAGATACTATGTTTCTTCCCATATATACAATATATGCCTATGATAAAGTTCAATTAATAAATTAGACACAGAATAGGATTAAAAACAATAATGATAAAATAGAGCCATTGTAACAAAATGCTTTAAGGTCATGTGACGTGCTGTCTGGTGGTGTCTCTGTCCCTGTGATAACCAAGGTGGCTACTAAGTGACTAATGGGGATGTGGAGACCTAAACAAAGGGGCGGGACAGAATGGGACAGCAGCAAAAAATTCCATCACGCTGCTCAGAACAGGGTGCAATTTAAAACTTACGAACTGTTTATTTCTGAAATTTTCCATTTAACATTTCTTTTTAAAATTTATATTTTTATTAATTCCAAAGAGTAAGGGAGAGGGAGATAGAAACATCAATGATGAGAACCACTGATCAGCTGTCTCCTGCACGCCCCCTAGGTTAACACTCAATCACTGAGCCACACTGTCCAAGCAACATTTTTTTTTTAAAGAGAACCAACTCTATTTTTAAACAACATGTTCTTACTGATTTTTAGAGAGAGACGGATAGAGAGATAGAAACATCGATGAGACAGAAACATCATGGATTGGCTGCCTCGTGCACCCCCCTACTGGGGGATCAAGTCCGCAACCTGGGCATGTGTCTGGACCAGGAGTGGAACCAATGACCGCTTGGTTCCTGGATTGATGCTTATCCACTGAGCAACACTGACCAGGCCTACAGTTAACATTTCTGAATGTCAGCTGACCTCGGGTAACTGAAACCTTGGAAAGTAAACTGTGGGTAAGTGGCAACCACCATAGCTGTAAATGCTTCTCTTAGTAATTGAAGGTCTAAAATTAGTGATGTAAGGTTCCAAGTCCAGAAACTAGAAAGAAAAAAGCAAAGTAAACAGAAGGAAAGAAATAATAAAAACCAGAAACAAATGAAACAGAAAACTGACAACGGAAAACATACGGCAGCCCTGACTGGCCTGTTGAAAACACACATGGAAAACCGCATGTGAGAAGATGGTCCTGTGGTGAGGGAGGCAGAGACTGGAGCGGGTCAGCTGTGAGACCAGGAGCACCAGGAATGGCTGCTGCAACCCCGGACAAGGCTCGACCCAGAGTCTTAAAGGGAGCATGGCCCTGCTGACACCTTGACTTTGGCCTTCTGGCACCCAGACTGTGAGAGAATAACGTCTGGTTCTTTGTCACGGCTGCCCTATGACACTAAGATTGACAGCTCAACAACTGACGGAATGATTTGCTTGTGCTTCAGTTTTTTGTAAAATGGGGATCATAACTGGTACTTAACCTTGTAGGATTGTGAGGATTAAATGACTTAATGGTGTGAAACCTAATCTTCTATAATAATAAAAGAGTAATATGCTAATTAGACTGGCCATTCTTCCAGACAACCTTCCCGATGAAGCCAGGGCTGTGAGGGAGGGCCTGGGTCCCGGGGGCCTGCTTGCTGGTGGCCGGAGGGAAGCCCAGTTTGGATCCCAGGTGCTGGAGGGAAGCCTGGGTCCCGGGTGCCAGAGGGAAGCTGGTGCTGACAGCTGGGGGAAGGAAGGCCTACTCTTGCACCAATTTCATGCATCAGGCCTCTAGTAAACAATAAACACTAGCCCTAGGCGGTTTGGCTCAGTGGATAGAGCGTAGGCCGGCAGACTGAAGGGTCCCTAGTTGGATTCCAGTCAAGGGCACAGGCCCAGGTTTCGGACTCGATCCCCAGTAGGGGGTATGCAGGAGGCAGCAGATCAATGATTCTTTCGCATCATTGATGTTTCTATCTCTCTCCCTCTTCCTTCCTCTCTCAAATCAATAAAAATATATTAAAAAAATCAATGGAAAAATATCCTCGGACGAGGATTAACACACACACACACACACACACACTAAAATAAACAATAAAAATAAATAAATAAAATATAAGCAGAGTTGCCCTAACCGGTTTTTCTCAGTGGTTAGAGCATCGGCCTGCGGACTGAAGGGTCCCAGGTTCGATTCCAGTCAAGGGCATGTACCTTGGTTTAGAGCACATCCCCAGTAGGGGGTGTGCAAGAGGCAACTGATCGATGTTTCTCTCTCATCGATGTTCCTAACTCTCTATCCCTCTCCCTTCCTCTCTGTAAAAAAATCAATAAAATATATTTAAAAAAATAGTATACACACACACACACACACACACACATATATACAGAGTGGACAAACCCCGGATGCTAGAGGGATCAAGGAAGTAAGAGGACACAAACCACAAGGCCAGGAACATAAAAAATGTCACCCGAGCCCTGGCTGGTGTGGTTAAATGATTAGAGCAGTGGTTCTCAACCTTTCTAATGCCGCGACCCTTTAATACAGTTTCTCATGTTGTGGTGACCCCCAATTTCATTGTTACAAATTGAACATAATTAAAGCATAGTGACTAATCACAGAAATAATATGTAATTATGTGTTTTCCGACGGTCTTAGCCGACCCCTGTGAAAGGGTCGTTCGACCCACAGGTTGAGAACCGCTGGATTAGAGCATCAGCCTGCGCATTAAAGAGTCTCGGGTTTGATTCTGGGTCAAGGGCAGGGCACATACCTGGGTTGCAGGTTTGATCTCCTGCGAAGGCAACCAATCAATGTGTCTCTCTCACATTGATGTTTTTCTTTCTCTCTCCCTCCTCCCTCCCTCCCACTCTCCCTAAAAATCAATGGAAAAAATAATATTTTCGGGTGAGGATTAACAATAACAAAAAGGGGTCACCCGCATGAGCCCTGCAGGCATCAAAGGGCAAGAGAACACCAAGGAACCACTTGTGCCTCAAACTCAGCAAGTTCCTGAAAAATGCACCTTACCACAAAGACAGAAGAAGAAACAAAAACAAAACAAAAAAGAAAAAAAAACCATAAAGAAAACAGAGAAGAAACAGAAAATGTCAATCACCCGTAACTACTAAAGGAGTTGAATTTGTTATTAAAGAACATTCCCCGTAAGAAAACTCCAGACTCAGGCTGCTTTACTGGTAAATTCCATCAAACATCCCAGAAGTAGTAACAGCAGTCTCACATGAACCTTCTCAGAAAACGGAAGACGTGAGACTACACCCAAACCATGTCATGAGGCCAGAGAAGCCCCAATACCCAGCTGACATTACGGGAAAGGAAATGATTGTGAATACAGAGGCAAACAATCCCAACAACGTCGTGTCCAACTGCGCCCTGCACATCACACTGCAGGACCAAGCAGGGTGACGCTGGGACACGAGGCGCCATCAGCAGCGGGATCCCACACTGACTGTCACATCTGGCAAAGCCCGCACCTACTCCCGAGCAGGGAAATGAAATGTCACTGGGAAGGGAAGGGGACACTGTCAGACTGACAGAGGCCACAGCCAACACCACACTGACTGGAGAAAGACTGAAGGATGCCCTTGCCTACCCCTTCTGTGTGACACTGTCTTTTAGACACTGTAATAAAGAATTTTTTTAAAGGAATTTCTTTTTAAAAAATATTTTTTTATTGATTTTTAGAAAGAGGGATTGAAACATTGATGAGAGAGAAACATCAGTTGGCTGCCTCCTGTACGCCCCCTACTGGGGATCAAGCCCACACCCCAGCACGTGCCCTGACCAGGAATCAACCGGGGACCTCTCAGTGCACAGGATGACACTCAAATGACTGAGTCACACCAGCCAGGGCTGCAATAAAGAATTTTTTTAAAAAAAAGACAAAATATAGATCTGATTTTTTCCATAGAAATCTACAAAACCTGATTAGAATTAATAAATGAACCAAGCAAGGTTGCAGGTTACAAGATTAACACACACAAATCAATTGTATTCTTATACACAAGCAGCAAACAACTGCATTGGCAGTAACACGAGTTACAAAAAGTTCCCGGACATAAGTTCAACGATAAACATTCGAAGCCCCTGCCTCACTCTCTGCAGCATTCTATCCTTGGCATCGTTCAGGAATTAGGTCATCTAGTCCTCATAACAATTCTGTAAAGAAAATGAGGAAACTGAGACAAGGTACAATGACCTACCCAAGGCCGTGCTGCTGTGAGATGGGACAGGCTGAAGTGGATTATGAAAACAGGTTGTTAAAGGAAAAACAACAACTCACCGATCACCTACACTGCATGCAGCTAAGCCCGCTGGCAAGCGATGCCATCTGTGCCGAGGTGGCAGAAACCAGGCTTCCCCGCCCTGGCAACATGAAACCTGAGGATGGACTGTAGCAAAGGTGAACAGTGACAAAGCCAACCAGAAACCTGGCCGCCCACTTGGCCTAACTTGGAGTACATCCCCCTTCAGCCCTTTGATCTCTGTTTGGAAAACCCACTGAACCAGTACCTGCCAGGTGAACCATTCAGCTGTGTCTCACACTGTTACTTGGTCTTCATTTTCCTTCGAATGCTGTACCTGTGCTGGCCAATAAGCTACCCATTGGCCATATGTGGCTACTAAATTTAAATCAATTAAAAAACTTGAAAATGTAAAAACTCAGTCATTCAAGCCACATTCCAAGCACTCACGGCCACATGTGGCCAGTGGGCACCAAACTGGACAGCACAGATGGGAATGTGTCCACCTCAACACGTTTACCTGGCCAGGTGAGCAGAGTACAAAAGATGAGACTGTGCGTACAAAAGCCCTGGTCCAAGTTGGACGAACTTTGATTCCAGGATGGGGCTTTAGAAAGACTCAAGAGCCCAGCCGGTGTGGCTCAGTGACCGTCGACCCATGACCATTCCTGGTCAGGGCACAGACCCGGGTTGCAGGCTCAAGCCCAGTAAAGGGTGTGCAGGAGGCGGCTGATTCTCCCTCATCATTGATGTTTCTTTCTAGCCCTCTCTCCCTCTCCCTGAAATGAATAAAACCAAAAACCATTTCTTTTTTTAAAAATAAAGACTGGAGAGTCACACGGCAAGGGCTATGCTTCAGATATAGCTACTTTGTTCCCTAAAGTGTGAAGTTCAGTTCTACTGGGCCATGGGAGTTATTATTGCCAGGAACCTCAGCCTGACCTTGTACAGAAACTTTTATATTTATTCCTTACAATAACTGTATGAGCGGGCAGTAGTGCACATGGGTGTCCTGCTGCTTCGAGGACCTGCCCCTGGGCTCCCGATCTCTGGCAGAGACTGGAGGAGCAGGAGGCCAGGAGGGTGACTTCCCTGCCCCGCTCGATCCCTAGATGGCACTGCCGTCTTCTGTAACTGCCCCTCCCCTTGTGCCTTGCTGTCTAGGGGTGGAAGCAACTCCAATGTCACCCCTCCAGGTTAAAACACCACCTCTACCGTTTCCCCACTCTCCCTTCAGAAACCCTCCTTAAATTCTCCTATGTGATGGGGCCATGATTCCTGACCCTGACATTTTTTATGCCAATTTTAGAGCGGGGGAGGCTGCGGCTCCGAGGTGAAGCAGCTTGCCCAAATCACAGTGTCCTCTGGCCTCCCAGCAGGAGCCTTCCAAGTGAAGTATGCACACACAACACTTCCCAAGGTTAACTTCAAAGGAGCCAGCGTTCTACCTCTTAACGTTGGCTGTGTTCTCTTTGCTTAAACAGATCTGAGAGCAAACTTGCATTTAGAAGAATCGCGTTCTGCCTCCCCTACCTCCTTTCCGCGGGGTCCTCGCCTTCACAAAACAAAGGCACCCTCTGGGACGCCCGTCCTCGCCCGCCGGCCGGTGAGCAGAGAGCGGACCCAGTAAACTCGCCTCCCTGCAAACGGCAGCCGCGTGAGCGAGTTCACTGGAAAACCACCCAGCGGTCGAGGGCTGCACTTGCAACAACACTTCAATGAAATGTTCATAAAAACCGGTGTGTGCTAACGCTGTTCTGTGCCACTAACAATTATAAAGAAGCATCCAGAAGACAATGTTTAGTATTTAGGTCCGTGCGTCAAAGGAAGTATCCGAGCTCCTTAAATTGGGTGCATGAACGCGGGGACGGGAGGAGCTGGGGGCCGTTCGTAGGGCCCCGCGGAAGGCGCACTGCCGGGCTCCCGGGCCGGCTTCCCAGGTGCCCGCACTCACGCCCGCGGCGACTGTCCCGCTACACACAGGACGGGGTGGAGGGTCGCCTGGTCGGCGCCGCTGTCTCCGCTTACGGCCTCCTCCCTCCTCCCGGCGCCCCCACCTGCGCCTCCCCAGGCAGCGGCCTCCGCGCCCGCACTCACCTACTCGGAAAGGCTCATCACTTCCGGGGTCGCTGCCGCGGCGAACTACTTCCGGGGACCGGCCCAGACTGCGCACGCGCAGCGCCTCCCCGCGGGCATCCCGCCGCAGACTGTCCGCCGGCGCGGTGCGGTTTCCCTCCGGCCTCCGAGCCCCTTCTCAGGACCCTCGGCTCCATCATCCTGTCTCTATGCTCCTCCGTCGTCCTCAACCAGGGTGTGGTCTCGGGTGACCTCACCGGCCGCTCCCCGTCACATACCTGACCTTCACTCTGGCCGGAGCTCCCAGCGAGGGGGTCCCGCGCGGGGTAGCGGACAGTGCAGAGTCCTGGGGTCAGCTCCCCGCCCCCGTGGGTCGTCAGACTTTACAGGACAGCCTGCCCGAGGTGGCCCGCTGGACACTACCCAGGTAACAGGTTTCCCAGGAGGGTGACTCAACGTGGAGACAGACACCTGGGTCCAGGTACAAGTCATGGAGCATCCCATTAACGTCACGAACACTCACTTTTTAGAGTGACTTTTGAAGAACCAGTTTATTAATTACACCAAAAACATAAACAATTTATACGCCAAACTCTCCCGGCTGGAAAAACACACACAATAAAGATGATCTCCAAAATAAAAGTCCTGTGCTCACAGATGAGTTTGACCTGTTCAATTAGAAATGAAGTAATGGCTAAAAATGTTTAAATGTAAATGAAAATGGTCTTCCATTTGTGCAATTCTGAGTGGGTGCCCAATATTCAAATATATACTAGTATATGCTGGCAAACTCAGGCCACTTGGGCTTCCCCGGAGGTCCTGGCGACCATGCACACCCTGCCGTGATTCCCGATTCTCCGCACGAGTTTTAAGTACTTTCCACACCTGTGGTTCCAGAACAAACCCCAGTGGGCGCTGAGCTTTTGCACACCAATATGAATTTGTTGGCACTTCTGAAAATTGTGATCACTTTCCAAGTTTGAGACCTGCTGGGTGTCAGGGACAACAGGAGGCAGGACGAGCACCCATTTCCAAGTCTTCTGCTGCATCTCACTGACCTGTAGAAGTAGTCATAAAAAACAAAGCGCCACCCATCACACTGCACAAACAGTTCATCTTAGCCTAAGCTTTTGCAAACATTCATATCACAGAAGAGAAAGTATTACACAGCTAACGACAACGAATTGCTGGCATCACTTTTTCCCTACAATGTCACATAAACACGGACAGCACATTAAATCGTTTGGGAACCGTTTTCCTGCCAATGGCCATTTGGGTATTTATAACATCATTCACAGGCCATGCAAAATTATCAACTTAAAAATTAGCCTGCTATATTTGGTCAAACATTTAATTAACTCATCCCTAATGCCTTGGCAGGGCCAGACCAAATGATTTCTCGGACTTTATACAGCCCTCGGGCCAGACGTTCCCCACCCCTGCATTAAATAAACATTCTGTTATTACTCCTTAAATATATTAACACCAAAAATCAAGTATAAATAAGGAAATAAATGTACAAACTATTTCACAAAGTGCTTTTTAAAATATATACACAACATTCAAGAAATTCTTAATGTAAGACATTTCAGATTGAAGTTTCAGGATAACTTTCAAGTGTCCTTTTCTTTAAAAAAAAGTGTTCATTAAAAAAAGCCAACCCTACACACATAAAAGGAATATTCCCAGGATGGCAAGAAATAAAAATAACCTAGTTTCACGGTTATCTAAAATGTTTAACATTTTCAATGGGAAATTTTAGTTCCTGATTGAGTCTACAAATTAGATCTATGACAACTGTCAGGAAAGAACAAAACAAATCAAGGGAGATGACATTGCTAATGTCTGTGTCATTTAGCAAATAAGAGCTCTCATCTCAGTCATTGAATATAGATATATATTTTTAAGCCCTTACCAGTGTTTAGGGTTTTTTAAAGCCAATACCAGTATACCTATAAAATAAAAGCTTCTATCTAAGTATGTCTGATGTATCAAGAATTCGATATTTTTTGTATTTTCTTGGTTGCTCTTGGAAATGTCAGCATTCATCCAAAGATGTTTTTAAAGGATTCACAGTAAAAGTAGATATTACCCAAGTAAATATTGACAACATGTCAGTATTACTTAGTGAAATGTAGGATTTTTCCTCTGACCAGACTTTTCCAAGTGAGCTGTCTATAGTGCTTGCCCAGAATTTAAATAGGATTTAAAGTCCTGGGAATGTAAAAATTATTCACATTTCTCTAAGTAAAAACTTTCCTTTTCACTAGGAACACCACAATACCCTCAGTGGGGTTCTTTTTAAAATTTAGTTGTAAATTTTAGATGTCCCTAAAACAGCGGTTCTCAACCTGTGGGTCACGACCCCTTTGGAGGTCGAACGACCCTTTCACAGGGGTCGCCTAAGACCATCCTGCATATCAGATATTTACATTACGATTCATAACAGTAGCAACGTTACAGTTATGAAGTAGCAACGAAAATAGTTTTATGGTTGGGTCACAACATGAGGAACTGTATTTAAAGGGCCAGAAGGTTGAGAACCACTGCCCTAAAAGAAAAGCAACGCTTGCTTGGAGATCTGAACAAGCAGGTCGTGGAAGAAATAACATAAAACGAACAACTTGCCAACTGTGTGGAAAGTTTGGTGTCACTATTTTAAGCTATAAATTTAGAATGGGGCACATTTACTATTCAAACCCCCAAAATCACCATCAGGTAAACATGGGCCGGAGCCCAAGCCCTGTCAGAGCACCTCCTCTCTGCACGTTGGCGCTGCCTCCTGGGGTTGGGCTAAAGGTGGCTGCCTTCGTGGACTCATATCTGCAACAGTCATTGATCTCGCTTTACTTTTTAAAAGGAGAGCATGTAACTTTTTGGATAGATGGAATCAGCGAGAGAGGTAATGAGCTCCGGGAGGTCCTGGGCAGTTCGCAGCCTCTCCACATGAAACATATGTAGTCTTTAACAGAAACAGACCCAAAACACAGACAAAGCCCCGCCCCACCGAGGCCCGGGAAGAGGCTGCACCCAGGGCTGCGTGAGCAGGTCCAGCTGTGGGGTCACCAGTGAGACAGGTTTACAACCCACCTTACCCTGCGTGAGGAGAGCTGGACCTAAGGTCTGTTTATACGATATACTGACTATGGCATCTTGTAGATTCCCATCGCTGGGCACAGAATACTCTGATGGCAAGAGGACCCTAAAGCTAGCTAGAAACATCGACGTCTCCATTCACCATGTGGACATGATACTATACACAGCACCAGGTACGTCACACCATCAGCGCGCAGTCCCAAGCCTCCGGCACACTCGGCGTCATACCCAGCATGAAATGTGCACACTTCACATGCGACACGTGTGGGGCGAGGGGGAACCGACGGGCCACAGTTTGTCAGAACCGCCACAGGTCGGTCCACGCCGGCGGACACACCACTACAAGGCTCCACCAAGAACGCTGTCCCTTACTGCTGGTAATTTCCATACTGGCCCTGCAAGAGACCAGGGCAGAGATTATACCCAGACACAAGTAGAAGCCCCCACCCCGGCCAATGTGCGGGATGAGACAAGGAAGGTGTGACAGGCAAACAAGCGGACAGGGCAGTCACTGGCTTTCCCAGGAGAGAGGGCCCCTCTGGTGGTCTGAGCCAGCCCTTGGCCCCTAGGACCTCTTCCTAGCACTCTCTGCCCGGCTCCATCCTGGCCCCCAAGCAGCATCCAGCTCTGTGGGACGAGACCCAAGCTCTAAAGTGTGGCCATCAGTGTCGAGTTGCCGTGACCCCGGCATGCAGAGGGGAGGGCACACGTGAGCCTCTGCGGCAGGAGAGAATGCCAGACTCCACGTGAGTTGACGATGCACAAAACCAGCTGTCTGACCAGGGTGAGCTGCACATCCAGGTAATTTTTAAAACCTTACCGGGTCAGAGAATAACACCCTGGAAGACGGCTGGTTCACCTCACTATTCGTGACCACAGAAGAACCTGTTATGTTTTGACAGACATGCAGACCTACGTGTGGGGAAACATCTAGAAAGCTTGCCTGCTCGTAGCCGTACGGCCGCTGCTGCTGTGCGGACGGGCCGGTCTGTGACGTCCTGTAGCTCCCGTACTGTTGGCCTTGTCCTTGCTGGTAGCTGGAATACTGTGAGGGGGCTCCCTGGGCCGGCCCTGGGAACACAGCAGCCGTGAGGCCACCCCACCACGCCCGGTCCCCTGGAAAGCTCCAGACAGCAGACCCAGGTCTCCTGGGCAAATCTGCCGTAGTGAGCGCGCTCAGCAGGCCGAGCTGCTGTCCAGTACCCCGCCTGCTGCCCCAAGAGCTTCACGTCATGGTGGTCACTGTGGCCCATGTGAGTTCACAGCAACCAGTGAACACACATGCAAAAGGCAGTGGAAACTAAGCTCTGGGGAGAATTCAGAGAGGCTGGGGGAGGACAGCATCGTGGTCCCAGAAATAAGCAAGTGCTCAGAACACAAAGGACAGGGCACAGCAGCCAACGCTGGGACGACGTGAACAACAAAATAAACAAGCCCTGAATGACAGCCCAACGTGTGAGACTAACATCCACGCCACCTCATACAAATAATGACTTCTTTCTGTTTTGCTGATTTTTATCTGGCTTTTCTATTTCTATATTTGGGGGGGGGGGGGTTGCTTTCCCTTTAAAGGAATTTAGAGATTTAGTTTGTTATATTTCTCTCACTCTCTTTCTTATGAATACAGGCATTTACATGGCAGCATTTCATATATTATGAAATTCTTTATATTTTCATTGTAAAATATTCTGTAATTTTTGTATAGCATTTCTTCCCTGACCCCCGGGTGTAACTTAAGAGAATTTTTAACATTCTTCATTGTTGTTTATTATTTAGTTACATTCTTGCTATGTGTGTGTGTGTGTGTGTGTGTGTATGAATACTTTTTAAAAAAATTAATTTTAGAGAGGAAGGGAGAGGGAGAGAGATAGAAACATCAATGATGAGAATCATCGATCGGCTGCCTCCTGCACTGGGGATCAAGTCCAGAACCCAGGCATGTGCCCTGACAGGGAATCGAACCAGTGACCTCTTGGTTCCTGGATCGATGCTCAAACAACTGAGCCATTCCAGCCAGGCCTTGTTACATAGTTTTAGTGTTACTGCATTGTAGTCTGAAAATGTGCTACGTAGAATTCTTTATATTTACAAATTCACTTTTTTGCATTTTCTCCATGTGACTGATTTTTGTGACATTTCTGTATTAACTAAAAATAAAGTGCCCCTGGGGGCTGACCACGAAGTCGTCTTTGTATAAATGGTGATTAATGACTCAGTGGAGGAGGAGATAGACCTTCCCGACAGGATTCTAAACAATCCATGTAGACCCCCTTGAGCAGAGGTCCTCAAACTACGGCCCGCGGGCCACATGCAAATACAAATATTGTATTTGTTCCCGTTTTGTTTTTTTACTTCAAAATAAGATATGTGCAGTGTGCATAGGAATTTGTTCATAGTTTTTTTTTAAACTATAGTCCGGCCCTCCAACGGTCTGAGGGACAGTGAACTGGCCCCCTGTTTAAAAAGTTTGAGGACCCCTGCCCTAGAGTGTGGCCTGCACTCGGGGACTCCCTCCCAAATATTACAGAAGGGGGAGGGAGCAGCTGTAACTGGACAGATGCCCCCTGACCCAGTGACCGAGATCAGCATCGGAGGCATCATGCTGACAGGAGGTGACAAGGGCACCTCACCTCTGTGGTCTTTCCAAAGCCCACAGCCCAGTCTCATCCCAAGGAAAGAGGAGAGCCTGCTGGGCCCAGCTGGCTGGGGCATCGTCCCGCACACCAAGAACAGGTTGCGGGCGTGGGTTCCGGTCAGGGCACACACCTTGGTTTCGTGTTCGATTACTGGTCAGGGCGAGTATAGGAGGCCATCAATTGATGTTTCTCTCTCATATCAATGTTTCTCTCTCTCTCCCCCTTCTTCTTTCTAAAATCAAAAAAACATATCCACGGGTGAGGATTTAAAAAAAACACAAAAAACAAAGAGAAAGTCAGAGCGACTGTCGGAGCCCAGAGGAGCGTAAGGAGCCCAGAGGGTCCCGGGCAGAAAAGGACATTCAGGGAAAACTAGTGAGGTCTGAATCCCCTGTGGGTTTGGACCGCAGTGCTGGACCGACATCGGCCTCTTAGTGTGACAGTCGCATGACAACAGGACTCTCCTCTCCTCGAAGCTTTCCCACAACACACCCTAAACCACCCCGTCAAAGTGCAGGAGGTGTGTGCCAGGCAGCACTGCTGTGTGCTGCACGGGCAGTGCCCTCTTACCGTAGCCTGGCTGCTGGCCCGGGTAGCTCTGCTGGTTGGGGTACTGCTGCTGGTACCCCGCCTGCTGCTGGGCTGTGCCCTGCTGGTACCCCGCCTGCTGCTGGCTGTACTGCGAGTTCCCTGCAGAGTGGAGGAGACGCAGGTGATGTCTGCTGTTTGCCAGGGGCTGTCTAGGAACCTCACTTTCCCCACTTCTGACTTCCAGAGCAGGAAGCTGGCACTTGACACTGAGGCCACGCCATCCTGGGAGCTGACTGCTTCTCCTCTCTCGGGAGTGAGGGCAGCTGGCACCCACCCGAAAACCAACTGCGAGTATTTGCCCCCAAATCCACGCCTGGAGCGTCACTTGGTGGCTTGAAGGCAGCGGGTGTCTGCAGCAGGGGTGGGCAGGCGCTACAGCTCGGCCGGCAGATTCCCTAGCCGTCTCCCTCTTGGATCACCCTGGTGCCAGGGCCTCCGGAGCCTGGCTTCCTGGTTCCCTGACCCTCCACACCGCTTTCCTGACCTGTGGTCCATCTCTAGGAGCATAAGAGTGGGTGGTCTGGGGTGAAGGGTGCGGAGATCTGAACGCCCTGCCGCCACCCAGGACCTGTTCCTGCACGTAGAACCCTGTGAAACCCACTAACCCACAAGCTGGCCTCGTCTGCCTCCTCCTTTGGTCTCTTGGCAAAGTCGGCATTTGGGGGCCGCTCTGCACACACAGCTTGTCACAGAGCAGAGCCTGGATGCCTGCCCCCGTGTGGCCAGCCCTCCTGCTTCATGACCGCACTAGGTGTGCGGGACCCAGGCCCCGCCTGCCCTCCCACTTCCAGAAGTCGACGCGGCCCCACAGAGCTCTGGCCCTGCTCTAAGCGTGCCCGGTGCCTGGGAACCAGCATCTCAGTGGGGGCACACCACCCTCCCACGTGGCACTGTGCTTACCGCCCTCATAGTAGTGCTGCGTGGACTCCTCGAAGGACCGGTCATAGCTCTGCTCCGAGTAGGATGACTGCTGATAGGCATAATCGCTGTGCCCTGCAAGCAGACGATGGCTGGCAGTCAGGGACCTAACCACCAGACACAGGGGCGGGGGCAGCCTGAGTCAGGCAGGCAGTGCCATGGGGTCGGGCAGTGGCCAGAGCCGGGCAGGATCAGTTCCTCACAGATGGAGCCCATGAAGGAGCCCACCACTGGTCCCTGTAAGTAGAACGCAGATGGCCACACGGCCCTCGGTGCCCTGAGTACTGACTACATTCAGTCTTGACACGCGGCAGGCATCATGGCCGTTGGCTGCCAACGCTGCTGCATGGCTGCCATCCGCCGTCTGCTCTGGGGAATCCCATCTGGGGTGCTGTGCCCCGCAGAGACCTTCACGCTATGTGGCGGGCCCGGTTAGCCCCGTGCTCGTCTCCGCGACCCCAACCCGATCCTGCTGGCTTGCTGTCTGGGAGTCCTCCCCAGCCATCCCCTCCGACCACCATAAATGCCACCTGCCAAACCTGGGCCTACTAAAGGTGACTGAGAGGGCACAACGAAGGGAAAATCCTCCGAGGGAATACGACTGATCAGCGGGGAGCCGAGTGTCATAAGACCGTCACCTTCCTGGAGGCGTTTCACAGGCCGCTGAGTCCCTCCCCTAAAGTAGCCACAGCTACCTGCTCAGTGTCCCACAGCTGGGCCTGCGCCACTGCCTCTGGGGAAGAGAGAGGAGCAGCCCGAGGAGGCGAGTGGCCGCGCAGGTGCCAGTCACTCAGGCACAGGGACTGGGACGCCGGGTGGGCGGGCGTGAAGGGTGGGTGTGGCGAGAGGCGTTTCGGGGGCTCACCGTCAGCGTAGTACTGCTGGCTGAGCGGCTCCGAGGCCGCCTGGCCGTGGCCGTACTGCTCGCCCCCGTAGTACTCCTCCTGGCCCAGGTACTGCTGGGACGAGCCTGCAGGTGGGTGGGCTGTGGGTGAACTTGGGGCCTCAGCCCCACGAACACCTCCTCGACGGGCCACAAATCAAGATGCCCCACCACAACACCCCCGGGGATACCGCGGCACTGCCCCGCACCGAGCCCTCCACACCTGTCGCTTAGACATAGCTGCCCACCCCACTGCAGCCACACAGCCACCTGTGACCCCACTGAGCACTCCAGCCTCGTCCACCCCCTCTGAAGACACTGGCTTTCAAACTTCAATGTTTCGTGGCCCCACTGGGCTCCAACCCGCAGCGTCCTCCTTGTGCAATACCAAAAAACGCGTGGACACACACACACACACACACACACACCCTGTCCTCCCAGCCCTGGAAGGGAGCACATGGACTGCAGGCGCATGGCGGTACCTTGCTGGGAGGGCCGGTAAGGCGCCATGGGCCGCTGCCCCATCATGCTGCTCCCCTGCCCGCTCTGGCCCATCATGGCGATGGGCTGGCCCTGGTAGTGCTGGCTCCCGCCCTGCGCCGAGTTGTAGTGGGACGAGGCAGCCTGCTGATGCATCATGGACACTGGGCGACACGACAGACCCGAATAACCCCGAGAAATTCCCAGGGCGGCACCTCAACCCCTGGCTCAGGCCCAAAGGTGCCCTTCTCCCAGGCAAGCTTTGCCGGTATCCCCGGGCTCCCCCTAGAGATGGTCTCCTCCCTTCCCTGTCACACTTCCCACCAGCGAACCTCGGCACCAACTCTCACCATGGTGACACTCAGAAGACGCCACAGGCTCCCAGGCCACCTGCCCTGCTCATGTCACCCTGCTCAGAGCTCTCACTCAGCAACACCCAACACAACGAATGTGAGCCATGTCAAGAGTGAAAAGAGCTCTAGCTGGTGTGGCTCAGTGAATAGAGAGTTGGCCTGCAGACTGAAGGGTCCTGGGATCGATTCTGGTCGAGGGCACGAACTTCAGTTGCTGGCTCCTCCCCGGCCAGGGCCCTGGTCGGGGTGCATGTGGGAGGCAACCAATCTATATTGGTTCTCTGCCCCACTATGCCTCCCCCCCCACCCAAGTGACCCCAGTCCTGTCCTCACATATATGTTTCTCTCTGTCTTTCCCTCTCTCTTCCACTCTCTCTAAAAATCAATGGAAAAATATCCTCAGGTGAGGATTAAAAAACAAATGAAAAGAGCCCTAACTGGTGTTGCTCACTTGTTAGAGCACTGGCCAGTGGACCAAAGGGTCGCAGGTTCAATTCCCGGTCAAGGGCATGTCCCTGGGTTACAGGTTTGATCCCCAGCCCGTGTCAGGGGCCCGTGTGGGAGGCAACCAATCAATGTGTCTTTCACATTGCTGTCTACCTCCCTTCCACTCTCTCTAAAAATCAATGGAAAAAATATTCTTGTGCGAGAATTAAAAAAAAAAGAATGAAAAAAACACAGATGAAATATGTCTTAGTAATAGACTTTATCTGACTTAATAGGTACAAAATATGATCATTTCCAGTATGTAATTACTACTAACACATTGAGTACGCCTCACACCCCCTTTTCTGGACTGAGCTCTGAAACCCACTGTTTGATACTCATGGGACACCTCAGTTTGGACCTGATGCTCCCTGAGTACTCAGCACCCCAAGGCCACCATGGACAGCCCAGCTCTGGGGGCCCCGCTAGGGAGAGCGCCCAGGCCCCCTGGCCACCCCTTTGCCCTCGTAGTTCTCTGCCCCACTATGCCTTCCCCCCACCCAAGTGAGCCGAGTCCTGTCCTCTCAGCAGAACCCAGGCACCCTCTGCAGAGCCTTCCTGGGTGCCGTGGGGAGCAGACTCGGCCCCCTAAAGCCGGGCACTGCCTGACTTGTATTCACCAACCCCTGGCCCTGGGGAGCTCCAGGGGGGCAGCCCTCGGGACCCCTCCCCTCCTTAGCACTAGCCCGTGCCCAGCAGGGCAGCCTGTGTGTGACCTGAACACTTTGGAGGGACCCAGGGACAGGTGTGCACGTGGGCTGGGCCGGGCGGGGTGTTACCTGGGTTGGACTGCATGTTGATGTTGGCCCGTGACACATAGTTGCTGATGGCACCTTGGCCCTGCAGGGGCACACTCTGCGAGGAGGGTCCTGAGTGGCTGTAGCCGGGCCCCGAGCCGTGGCCGCTGCCGGACATGCTCATGGAGGTTGTGGGCAGCGTGCTCTGTGCCGTCTGCTGCAGGGTCACGTGGTTTGGACCTGCCAGGAGAGACGGTGAGGACGCCTTCAACCCATCTAAAGCCACCTGTGACGGCAGGCCGGGCTCTCTGCCCGACACCCCGGTTCCTCGGGTAGATGCGCTGTGCCGTCACTAATAGGTCCCAGTGGCCAGCAACAGTTCTGCTGCAGACAGGAGCACTTCCATTCTCGTCAGGGAACCCACGGAATCTACGCTGTGAGTCGAAGTGGCCCTAACCTCAGGTGCAAATCACAGCAGGAGAACCGGAACGAGGTGTCATTCTCTGCGTGTCACCCCGGGCCCCTGCACCTGGCACTGCAGCTGGCCCGCAGCCAGGAACTCTGGAGAGAGGGGTCTCCTTCGCGCTGTCCTGTGTGGCTACCTGGGAGCCTGCATTGGTGACACTGCTGCAAGAACCAACCGCAAACCCAAACCCCAAACCAGGGTGCTCACCATTGCCGATCTGGCCCTGCATGAGGGAGGCGGGGGGCAGGCCAGTGCTGATGGCATCACTGAGGCTGCCCTGGGAGTGCAGGCCCTGGCTGGCGCCGCTCTGGGACAGCGCTCCGGGGCCCAGGTTCATGTTCTGGGTGGGCGGCTGTGGGCAACAGGAGGTTATGGGGAGGAAGGTCAGTTCTGATAATGACCACCAACCAACAGCCACTGCAGGGACTTGTCCAGCTGACTTCCCTTATAATGGGAGGACCTGCCCCTTCTCACTCGCTGTTGGTGACCTTGGCTATGCCAGGTAAGACCTCAGACCTCCGTTCCCTCGCTGGTGGTCTGAGGCAGTGCCTGACTGTGCCGGGCAGGATGGGAGCCGCCCCCGCCCCCTTGGCACTCACGGCGGGCAGCAGGGACTGCATGTTCTGGTTGGAGTCCGCGATCGTGGCCAGGTAGACCAGGTTCCGGTGCAAGATCTGCTGGTACCTGCATGCGAGGGGCGTGTGGTAAGCAGGGGAGCCCACAGGCCAACCCAAAGCAAAGTTCACCCAGGACAGCTTGCCCTGCATCCCGCCCGGGGACACTGACTCCACAGGACACCTGGGGACAGGGCAAGCAGCAGAGTGCTCTGCAGTCCCAGATGGGCCAGGTGGGAGTGGGTGCCCGTCCAACGACAAAATGCTGCAAAAACCTCAAGGTGGTGGTCAAGGGGGACGAGCCACCGGCTTCTTCAGAGACGGGGTGCGGGCAAGCCCTCGCAGATGCCCCTAGCTAATGCGATCCTCTATGCCCGAGGAGGTGCTGGGAGGGATGCCCAGGGGTGTGACGGCCACTCACACACGTCTCCCTCCAGGTAGCTCTGATGTCCAGCCTATGCACCTACTCTGTGTCCGGCCCTGGAGGTTTTACCTGGATGGAGCCCACTTTCCCCCGGTGTGTTCTCCAACTGCTCACAGAGGTGCCAGCAGTGTCTGGCCGGGGCCTCCCCAGCGGCCCTCTCTCCTCCCACACTTCCATTTCCCTTCAAATGTCCCATACCTCTCTGGGGAGCAACCTGGGGGACAATGCGGTCACCCTCAAGGGGTGATGCTCAGTGGCTTAGGTGACCTCCACAGCCCAATGCGCCCAGGCCACTCAACACCCCCAATGGAGGCCTTTCCAGCGCTGGGCAGAGCCTGTACCACCTGATAGTTGAGCTGGGGGAGGGGGTCACTCACTGGGCACACTCGGCCGTTTTGCCCTTGCTCTGATGGTCCAGGATGCACTGTATCAGGTGGTGGTTCTCATCCAGCATCTGAGGGAGAAGCAGACGTGAGCGCAGGACGTGGGTGCATCTACAGTGCCTGCTGGAGGTTAGGGGGTGAGGGCTCAGTCGCTGACTAGATGTGACAATACCTGCTGTCAGCATTCTGTGTACACATTGCCACTCACGTGTATAACCTCAGCCAGCAGGGCTGAGCCCTTTCCACAGCCTCATGCTAAGCACACAGCCCCCACCTCCCCAGGGGCAGGTCCCAAGTTCTCTCGTCACCTGCAGATGGGATTCCAGTCCCCAGGACGCCCCCCATCTTGGGCCCCAGAGCATGGTGTATCTGTCCAGCTAGGGTGTGTTAAAAATCTACACCAGGGACTGGGGACCCTAAGATCTGTCTGGAGGGTGTGAAGTCCACACATGCCAGCCACACAGCCGTCCCTCCCAGGGGAGGCAGCTCGTGTCCCCACAGAGCATCACAAAGACCTACAAGAGCCACCTCTTCAGGATGGCCACTGGGGACAGCAGCTGGGAGACCCAGGAGGAGGTGATGGAAGGAGCCGGAGAGGGAGGATGGCCTAATGGGAGGGTAGGAGGAGAGGGCTGTGTGGCAGGTACTGGCAGGTGCAATGTCCGGTGAGCACACAGGACGGCCAGCGGGCGGACCCAGGGGCACCATTCTCTGCCTGGATGTGAAGAGATGGAGAAGCACATGGCTCATTCACGGCTGTCCATGCAGGAACCTCCCTGCTTGGGAGGGAGCAGCATAACAGCCCACAGCAAGCCACTTCCAATAGAAAGGCCTTTGTCCAGAGACTATCGCCAAAGGAAAAGCCTTTTGTTTCCACCAGCTTGTGCCCAGTCATCTGGTCCCAGTGGTTCCTCCAGACAGGCTCAGCTCTGCTGGCCCCTGAACGGTAAGGCCCTGCAGCGAGGGGGCAGAGGGGCCCACCTACCTGCCACTGCGCTGGCGCCCCAGCACAGGTCCCAGCGCCACTCCCTCACTGTGCAACATGGCCACCTAACTGGTCTTTGATAGTGGACCCTACTCCTGTGGAGCCTTGGGCCCAAACTGCCCCTGGAGAAGAGATAGGGGCTGGGCCCCACCACACTCAGGGCCACGGTCAGCTGCCCTCTCTGCCCCTCAGCCTCCAAGTCCTCAGGGCTGGTTCCTCTTGCTTTAATTTTTTAAAAAATATTTTTTTATTGATTTCAGAAAGGAAAGGAGAGGGAGAGAGAGAAACATCAATGATGAGAATCACTGGTTGACTGCCTCATGCACGCCCCTCACTGGACATGCAACCTGGGCATGTACCCTGACCGGGAATGAAACCGTGGCCTCCTGATTCATAGATAGATGCTTAACCACTGAGCCACGCCAGCCAGGCTGATTTTTATTCACATTACAACTTCCTCCTCCCCTGGCTTTCCCACTATGTCCCCACTGTGGAGGTGGTACCCCAAGTACATCAATTCTCACGTTGACCCAGCAGCCAGCCAACATGGGGAGCCACCAGGGGGCGCTGTGAGCCCAGAGCTGCCTGCCACGCTCACCTGGGGACAGGTGAAGGGTGCTCAAGCAACAGGAAAAGGCATTCTGGTCATTCACACATTATGACTCTTTTCTCCAGATCAGTTAACAAAAGGAAACAACTGGAACAGAGCTTCCTTTCCCTGGAAGGCTCCACGCCTCCAGGCAAGAATTCTCTCCCAAGGACACACAGTGCGTTAAGTACTGAAACCTTTTCTGCACCCATGTTCACTTCAGGTGTGGGGGGAGCTAAATGGGCGATGCTGGAAAGCCTGCAGTTATGGAAGAACCTGTAAGATGTTAAGCAGCATTATAAACGATTTTTGTAGTCGTTAAAGGCATGAGAAAATGTTACAAAATCTGTCAGCATGAGAAAATGTTACAAAATACTAAGAGAGAGAGAGAGAGAGAGAGGGAGAGAGAGAGAGAGAAACAAAGAAAGAAGTAGGACACAGAATATTGTCTCAGCTAAGTTAAAAACACTCAGGAAGCCCTAGCCCATTTGGCTTAGTGGATAGAGCATCGGCCGGCTGACCAAAGGGGCCCGGCAGGCTCCTCCCTGGCCCGGGCCCTGGATGGGGTGCATGCAGGAGGCAACCAATCAATGTGCTTCTTTCACATCGATGTTTCTCTCTGTCTTTCCCTCTCTCTCTTTAAAATAAAAAAGAAAGAAAAAAAATCAATGGAAAAATATCCTCGGGTGAGGATTAACAAAAATAAAACAAACAAATAAAAAAACACTCAGGAAAAAAGTCCAGAACATGTTGGTGAAAGGGCCAAGTCGGTGATTGCTGCACCGCAACCCCTCGGCCCAGCCCAGTGAGTTAGGGACAGAAAGGCAAACACTCATAGGGACGAAGGGGACAGGGCTGAGACAGCTGAGCCATCAGCAGGATTCTAGAAGCAAATGGACTGGTGATAACTGGATCAGCAGACCCCAGGTGCTGCACGTGACACTGCGCCACCCAGGGAGCCCACACTGGGGAACGCAGCAGGCTGAGGAGGCTGAGATCCCTGGACCTTCCCCACTGCTCACCTGGCAGGAAATGGGCAGGGAGGGCTCGGGAGGGAGGGGGAAGGTGTCTCCAGGGAAATGAGGGCCGGGGAGGGAAGACAGGATAGAGGGCAGCACAGCATAGCCTCCTGAGCTCTGTGCACCACGTGAGGACAGTGGGAGAAGGCGCCACAAGAATCAAACCTTAGGCACCGCAACCTTGGACTTCCAGCCACGGCAACTGAGAAAGAAATGCCTGCTGTTTAAGTGCCCCGTCTATAGCAGCTGGAGCCAGCGAAGACAGAGCCTAGAACTAAAAACATCTAAAAAGCGCCACTTGGTTTAGCAATGAGAAGGGCAAGAGGGTGTTGCTGGGAAGTGGAAAGACAGCAAGAGGCGGATCACTCCGGACTTTTAACAACCGCAGCACCGTGACTCTTCATGTGCAGGCGTGATATAGATCAGCACAGAATCTAACCTGGAAACAAGAAGTGAGGAGGGAAACCCTGGCTCTCGCTAGGCCACTACCCAGCTAAGGGGGTCCATCCCCACCCTCCCAGGGCGGGCCCAAGGACAGGAGTGAGGGGACAGTGCCCCCTCCCACCCCTGGGGAGAAAGCACTTTCAGTGACAACTGCCTAAAATGATCAATTAGCCAAGTGAAGGGAGGCTCGGAGTCCCCAAGCCATTTGCAGCCATGGGGACAGCTCTAATTTTTGAAAATAGCCAATGTACCTTCCTTACCGAATTAGCCCACATTCTGGAAGGCAACAAGTTTCACATCTAACAGAGCCCAGAGAGCCCGCTCCCCACCCCGACCCCCGACACGGACAACGGAGCAGGACTGGCCTGGTTTTGACGTCTTCCTGGCTCTCAGACCTTGGGCATGGCACCTGCCCTGGCTGGTCTCACTTTCCTATTCCCAACCCACATGGCAAACACCCAGATGCCCACCTGCCTATCAGCTCTGTCCTGTTCCCATGGAACTGTCTCCCCTGCACAAGGTGCTGGCACAGAAGGACAAGACTGCAGAGAAAACCAATACAAACAGTAACAATGAAACTTAAATTGATTGATTGATTGATTTCAGAGAGGGGAGAGAGGGAGTGAGAGATAGAAACATCAATGATGAGAGACAATCATTGATTGGCTGCCTCCTGCACGCCCCACACTGGGGATAGAGCCACAACCTGGGCATGTGCGGTGACCGGGAATCGAACCCTGACCTCCTGGATCACAGGTAAATGCTCAACCACTGACCTACAGCGGCTGGGTGAAATTTAAATTTATTAAGCAACTACCTGTGCCAAGGAGCAAGGAGGCACCTGCATGCCAGCCAAGGCCTTGTGCCCAGGGGCCCCTCCAAGGAACCCAAACCCAGCCTCACAGTCCAGGGAGATGGCTAGTGGTGTTGGGAGCACAGCACTGGACAGCAAGGGCTCCCTGATCCCGAACCAGTGGAGAGCTGCGAAGGGCAGGTCCTGGCCTGCAGGCCACTGGACTTTGCTGGGACACTGCCCATCTCCACCTCAGGGTCCTCTATGGCTCTCACCAAAGCGCAGTTCCACCTGCATCTCACGCTGCATCAAAACTGTCTTTGGTCACCACAGGCTACACCACCTTAACCCCCGCCCTGGCTCCCCAGATCAGCAGGCACTCCCTGCCCCTCTAATTTGCATCTCATGCCTGCTCCACGCAGACCATGGGCAGGACCACCTGCAACTCCCTGGATCTTCCAGACCCTTCCACCTCTGCTCCTCAGTTCTTCTGTCTGGAACACCCCTCCTCCACACAGCCTCTGTATTGCATTGAATTGTGATCCTCAGAATAGGTTGGATCTTAACCGCTGGGACCAGTAAATGTGACTTTCCTTGGAGACAGGGTCTTTGCAAACGTAGTGGAGTTCAGATAAATGAGGTCAGTCCAGATTCAGGTGGGTCCTAAATCCTATGACAAGTGTCCTTATGAGAAGAGGGAAATTTGGACACTTAGACACACAGAGAGGAGAGGCCACATGAGACAAAGACAGAGATGGGGTGATGCGTCCACACACCACGGAGCTTAGAGGACTGCCAGGAACCACCAGAAGCTCAGAGGAAAGCAAGGGACCGATCCTCCCCCAGAGCCCCAAACAGGAACCAACCCTGACTTCTAGCCTCCAGAACTGAGAAAATGTTTCCTGTTTTAAACCACCCCGTCTGTGGTAACCTGTCATGGCAGCCAAAAGAAACAAATACATCTACCTATCCCAAACACTTCCACTGACATACCCAGTGTCATGGACGCTCTAGTATGTACTGGGCACTGACAGGCTGGGACTTTGCAAATAATTCAGTGACATGCAAACGTGGAAGCCCAAACAATGTGTCAAAATTCAGCACATGACTGCCAAAGGAGCATGAGGGAGGGGACATTTGAGTGGGGCCTTGAAGGGTGAGTAGGAGTTTGCCTGGCAGAATCCTATGCAAATATGCTCTAAGGACAAGCTGTATAGTTCCTGCTCCCTCACTACCAAGCAGCTTCTGAAAAACCCTGGCTTTTCTCAATGCTCTGAGCATGAGCACACGCTGTGGACACAGCTCATGTGAGTGTGGGTCACACACCTCTCATGGCCTTCTCAAACTGCAAGTAAAAGACCCCTGGGTACATAAATTCACTGTCAAAACACCAAGGTGAGTATACAGATGGCTGGCTCAGTCAGGTCAAATCAGATGACAACTAATTTAGAAGACCCATTTCCAATGAGCAACAGTTTCCTTCTTTCTGATCTGATGTTCGGGAGCAGGGCTTTTGCCTGGAAAATTTGGGGAGCTTTACTAAGAAGAGAGTGCAAAGTGCCAATAACTGGATGAATGTTGAAGGCGAAAGTTGGCGTCTCTGCTCATCACACTTAAGGTCCAAGAGCCAGAGTGCCCGGAGGCCCTAGTGATTGCCGGTGTCTCTGAGCAAGCACTTGACGCTGCACCAAGTGTTCCCACATCAGGTGTTATGGCTGGGCAAATCCTGGAGCCACTGTCTGGGTTCAACTCCTGGATCCATCACTAACCATCAGGCACTTAGCTTCCCTCTGCCTCAGTTTCCATATCTATAAAGTGAGAATGACAGTAACTACCACAAGGAATTAAATGAGTTAATATCTGCAAAGCCTTAGAGCAGTGCCTGGTATCAGTAAGCACCACCTAAGTGCGTAATAAACAAAAATGCCAGACTTTTAAGTCTGTATTTCTGCTGCTTTTCAACTAGCTTTTCCTGGTTAGAGTTTACTGAGCCAAGCAGAGGGGTTCCTACACAGACAAGGTTCACAGATCCTGGCATCATCAAGAAGAGGGGCAGGGCACTGGGGCGAATGCCCTCAGGGAAAGAAAGGCTCCTGGGAACCAAGGAATACTGCTGTTAACCCCATGAAGTCCAAGCTTAGAAAGAAATAAGCAAAGCTACCAAAAACGTTGGAGAAACAGCAGAAAATACTAAATCTGAACTTCAAAATGTAAGGGTTTTGTTACAGGTGCCCCCAACTCCATGTAAACGTTATCTCTAGAAGATCACAAAGCGAATCTGTAAAGTTGCTGTTAGGTAAGGATGCTGGCCCCGGCGTCAGGCTGAGACACACTCTGACACGCGCATAAGGGCAGCAAAGCTTGGCCAGCAGGTCCACCCCGAGGGGTCCTGCACTCCTCAAAGGGCCGCGGATGAGCCTGAAGGGGAATGGCATCGCAAACTCGGGACGTGCCCCTTTGTGCTTCGGAGTGCCAGCACCTGATTGAGAGGTGAGTGTGGCCAGCTGTTGGGCCACCTCCACTCGCCAAGCTGGGCCCTGGGGCCAGGGGCCGCCCGCGGGGTTGCGCCACAGCCTTAGCCAGTCAGACGGAAACCCCTCCGCGCTTGGTGTGGCCCGGCGATTCCTGGCTTAGCCCACGACCCCCAACCCGCCGACACCATTTCGAGGGTGCCGGCCCAGCCGCCCTACGCCCCTGTCCGCGGCGCAGGGTGCCCGAAGGCGGCGGGTCCGCACTGCGCCCGGCTGGCCCGCGGACACGGCCCTTCGGACACCATCCCGAGGTCGCGCGGCCCGGCCGTCCAGCACCCCTACCCGCAGCCCCCGCCCACCTTGGCGCAGGCTGGTGGCGGGCGCTCGTGGG
>NW_005871604.1:69499-125582 GCF_000147115.1 Myotis lucifugus | reverse complement strand
GAGCTTCGACACCGGATCCTCAAGACGTACGGCGCCGCGAAGTTCCCTGACCCCAACGACCCAATGGGAGGTGCGGGGCAGGCGCGGCCGGACGATAGGAGCAGGGAGTCGTGGGCCGCGCGGCTGTGAGTTTCTTCCTGGGCCCCGGCGCGCCGCTCGCCAGCATGAGCTACGACCGCGGCCATCACCGTCTTCTCGGCCCGACGGCCACCCTCTTCCAAGTGGAGTACGCGCAGGAGGCGGTGAAGAAGGGCTCGACCGCGGTGAGCGGCGAACTCTGCGCCCGGGCCGGGCTGGGCGGCTGGAAGCAGGCGGTCCCGGGGGTGCTGCTGGAATCGGGGCGGACCGTGGCGCGGGGGCGCGGGAGGTGCGGTGAGCCGGCAGGGGCTCGGCCGGGGGGTCGGGGGAGGCCCCCGGACGTGGGTGCACCTAGGAATCCGCGAGGCCCGGACCGGTCTCTCTGCCGGGGCGGGGGTGCACGAATCGAACGAGACTCCCGGCAGTGGACAGCAGGGGGCTCTGGAGGGCGCGTCCCAATGAGGCCCGGAGGCGCTCCCCCGGCCAGCGGGAGGCCCGGGTGCTTCCTGCCACTGAGCGCAGGCCGTGGCCGCGCTGACAGTCTCCTCTTTTCTGTCCGATTGGCCTTTGGCAAGTAGCGCCCTGGCGTTAGTGGGACACGGGAGCCGGGCGTCGGTGTCCCGGAAGGAAATGGAAAGGGCACGTTGTGCACTGTGGGTGCCCGGGCGGGGAGCGGCAGGACAGGACAGTCTGATGGGACTGCCCTCCGAACACGGTTTTCAACAAGGGCTGTTGAGGGGGTGTTAGCTGGTGATGGGCAGGTACTTTGCAAACTAGCAAATAGGGTCCGATTGATGAGCTTCAAGTGCCACCTTCCTCTTGCCTCTCGGTAGCGCAGAGCAGGCCTAGGCGGAGACAGCCATCTTGCAACCCGCCGCCCCGCCCCGCCGCGGCCCGCTAGTGCCCGTGTGGCCGGGTGTGGGCTGTGCTGAGGCCCCTGCATGTGAGCAGGGCCCGGCGCTGGCTGCTCACTGGCTCTGTGAAAGTTAAGTAAGCAGGTGACTGAAGTGCATCCAATAGGCCCCAGTTAGGGGACTTCCCTCACCAGGGAGAGCCCAGTCCTCGGTGCAGGTGGGCTTCCAGGAAAAAGTGGAGGTTCTTGGTGTGAGCTGAGTGGTTCCCACTGAGCTGGAGGTTCCCCCTGGTTCTCCTCCGGGGTGGGCAGTGCGCTTGACCCACTGTCCTGAGCCGGACCTCTCATTTTGAAATTCATGACGTCGTTGTCAGTTTGCTTATTGGTCAGTTTTTCTTTTATTACCTGGTATTTCAGAGATTTGAGCCAGCAGACCAAAGAAAGCGCACAGTTCTGTGAATTTTGATGTTTCAATTTCTTGAACATTTTTTGAAATTAAGATCAGAATCCATCTTGTGGCCTAACTCAGCTTAAAGAGCACTGGAACGAGAGTGCTGGCCCTCTCCCCTGCCCCCATCTGATGGGGCTGGCTTTGCTTAACCACCTGGCACCTCTGGGCCTGCCTGCCTGTCCTGGGGCGCTCTGAAGATCCCTGATAGAGTAGGGGAGACAGCACCTTGAAATCTGACACTGCAGACCAGTACTTCTCCACCACGTCATTTTGCACCCCCAGAGGCATTTGGTAGCCTGTGCAGACATTGTTCATTGTCCAAGACTATAGAGGGTGCCTCTGGCAACTAGGGGTAAACACCTTACAGTGCACAGGCAGCCCCCACCTCAAAGAGTTAGCGCCCAGGCTGAGGAGCCCTGCTCTGAACGAAGTGTGGATGTTGCTTCTCTGAGGGATTGACCCCATTTGTCTGTACCTGCATTGCTGGGGGTCAGAGGTGGGGTGGGGGACTAACACGCAGAAATTTTAATGCATCCTCCCCTGTTCAGTGTCAGCCATAAACAGTGCTAACCTCCCAGGAATAGGGGTCCCGGGTTCGATTCCGGTCAAGGGCATGTACCTGGGTTGCGGGCACATCCCCAGTGGGAGATGTGCAGGAGGCAGCTGATCGATGTTTCTAACTCTCTATCTCTCTCCCTTCCTCTCTGTAAAAAATCAATAAAATATATTTAAAAAAAAAAAAAAAAAAAAAAAAAAAAAAGAAATTTTAATGCATCCTCCCCTGTTCAGTGTCAGCCATAAACAGTGCTAACCTCCCAGGAATAGTTGGTACAGGTGTCCTGCACACATGCAAAGGGTGGGTAGTGGTTTAGGTCACAAGCACAGAACCACGACTTTCAGGACACCTGGCTTGGACCCAGGGTCTTGGGCTGCAAGGCCTTTCGTATGACTGATTCAGTGGGTTGAGTGACACACGTGCACACTGATGACACCGCAGTTCCTTGTTAGTGGTGTTGTCATTGAAGCTACAGGACTGGGCACAGTCACGACAGCTGGGGGAGCTCTGCCACAGCAGATAAGTAGCCGTGGTTGGCCAGCATGGCGCCCACAGTGATGGCCTGGGACCCTGAACACCTGCTCAGAGCTCTGTGCCTGCTGCACACCCTCAGGTCACTTTCTTAGTGCTGTGTTGGTTTTTCTTGAAGGTTGGCGTTCGAGGAAAAGACATTGTTGTTCTTGGTGTGGAAAAGAAGTCGGTGGCCAAACTGCAGGATGAGAGGACAGTGCGGAAGATCTGTGCCCTGGACGACAACGTCTGCATGGCGTTCGCAGGTGAGCCTGGGGCCAAGCAGAGCTTTGGGAGATGTGTGAACTGGGTAAACCCACGTCCTTTAACCCTTTGCAGTCCAATTTTATTTTTGGAATTCAAACAGTCTGGTCCAAATTAATTGACGGGATTGAATGTTGAACCGGTTTGCGGTGTCAACCTCAGCCTCAACGTTGGACCTGCTCCTAGCCCCTGGTCTGTCGAGTCAGCATCCACGTTAGATCGAAAAGGGTTAAAGCAATGGATTTGGGCCTTTAAAGGGTTGGCCATGGTTTCTTGGTGAGGAGGCTCCCTGCCCCTGGTGGCTGGAGCAGAGGCTGCAGGAATGGCTACCCCAGGACATGGGGCTTTGCTGTCTGTGGGGCGCGGTTACGGTGTTTTGGCCAGGTTCAAGCCTCGGACTAATGAAAGGACAGGGTCCTCTCATTGCCACGTGCAAGTCCCAGCTGGAGGTCAGGGCCCTCCCAGCACAATCATAGCCAACGGCTGTGGTAGTTAGCTTGAACCTATGGTCCAAACACGTAACCCCATGTGCCTTGTGCTAGAGTTCAGGTGCATATAGTTGAGTGAGGTTGGAGCTCACGAGAATGAAACAACGTGATCACGCCCCTGCTTTGCCTCGTGGCATCTGCTATAAAATAAAGACACGGCTTGTGAGCGCTGTCGTCGTCTCCTCATCAGGGAGGCAGCGTCCCACCGAGACCCAGCTATTATTCTCTTGTCTGTCTTTTCCTTAATCCTTTCACCCCTCCCCACTCAGTTTACCTTTGGCCGCAACAGCTGTCACCTCCATTGTCATCGGCCTGTCCCTGATTATAGTTACTGTCTAGAGAGAGGGCAGGCTTTCTACAGCTACTGCGCCTGTGCAGCGGGGCCAGCGGGAGCTGTGTTCTCAGCGCTCTCCTCCCTTGGTGGGTGCATTTGGGGAACATACCAGTTCTCCTGTGCTAAACGAGGGTGACTTGCCTGATTTCACGGGGCCTGGCACACATAGCTCTTCATGAGCCCAGAGGCTGAGCGGTCCACCCAGCTGGGGTCAGTGCTGCCAGTGGACCCCATGCTGGGCTTTAGAGCAGCGGTTGCCAACCTTTCGGACCACTGGTTGGCGACCGCTGCTTTAGAGGACTGGTTTTGAACCCTTGCTGTCTGCTCATGTGATCTGTGTCTCTGATCGTGGCCATGCGGTGATGCTCTCTGCTGTCCTGTAGGCCTTACCGCCGATGCGAGGATAGTCATCAACAGGGCACGGGTGGAGTGCCAGAGCCACCGGCTGACGGTGGAGGACCCGGTCACCGTGGAGTACATCACCCGCTACATCGCCAGCCTGAAGCAGGTAGGCCCCACCTGCGGCTCGGCTCTGGACATGTGTGGTCACTACTTGGTCCTGGAGGGTGTCCTGCTGTGGTGTCGGTGCTGGCACACGTCCCTGCAGGAAAGTCGAGGCCTGCACTCATCCGGTGCCCAGCCCTGCTTGTGCATGTGTTTGCTGTCACTTGCCCACGTTGGTGGCATCGTTCTTGTTGATGGGCATGGGGCAGTCCACATGCCTATTTCTGGAGGGAAGGGATAGTTTTATCTTGCCATTCTGAGTGATGGTCACTAAGGAGTTGGGAGGGGCTGGAAGCCACCCCTGCCCTAAGGTGAACTGCTGGTCACCTTTCAAACCAGCTGTGCAGCCAGAATGTGTGTCTGCTGTCCCACCCTCCGCATGACCTCAGCTGTGCTCCATGGGGTGGCCCTGGGCACAGCCTGGCTGGCTGGGTGAGAATGCAGAAACGAAGAGAGGGAGCCTCCGATTGCGATTCTTGCTCATCCTTGGAAGTAACCTGAGGAGGGGACCTGGGGCTATCCTCATCCCTAAGTGCAGTGGAGACTTCCCGTGGGCGTGGGCGGGCTTGTGGTGCTGAGATGGCACAGTGACGTGTTCCGTTTCCTATCAGCGCTACACGCAGAGCAATGGGCGCAGGCCGTTTGGCATCTCAGCCCTTATTGTGGGTTTCGACTTTGATGGCACCCCCAGACTCTACCAGACTGACCCGTCGGGCACATATCACGCCTGGAAGGTGAGTCCCTGGCAGAGAGGGGTTACAGGCTGTGTTGCCACAGTAAAGGGGCTTGGGAGGCCACTGGGGGTCTGTGCCTCCCTCAGGTGCGTGTGTGCACACAGCCTGTTGAACAGCACTGTTTGGGAGGAAAGGGCAGTGAGCTATAAGGACTCATGGCTTAAAGTGAAATGGCCACGAGTCTGTCAGTAATGAAATGGTATCTACTATTGGTGAGAATCAGCACAGCCCCAAATAGCCCTCAGCCAACAGAGGGCTCGGGGCAGGGCCGGGAGCCCAGGCTGCTCTCAAGCACAGCACACGGGACGAGCAGGGTGGCGGCTGGCTGGCCCAGACAGTGGCCAAGTTGTTGGTTTGGGTCTGGATTGTCCTGTGACATATAACACTCCCCTCTCAGGCCAATGCCATAGGCCGGGGCGCCAAGTCAGTGCGTGAGTTTCTGGAGAAGAATTACACTGACGAAGCCATCGAGACAGACGATCTGACCATCAAGCTGGTGATCAAGGCCCTCCTGGAAGTAAGTTTGCCTTTGCATCTGGGCAAGCCGGTGAGAACACCCATGCCATGATAGTGTTCCCTGGGTGGGCTGGGTGGCAGGCCACAAGGGTTTGCTCTGCTCAGCCAGCTCCTGCATACGACTGGCACAGTCAGGGCACAGCTCACAACCACACTCAGCCTTCCTGGGGCTCCAGCTACTGGGAGAGCAGAAATTAGGAAGACTGCTGGGAGTTTTGGGGTCTTGGGCTTTGTCAAGACCTTACAGATGCTGGAGGGTGAAGCCAGAGGCAGAGAGGGGCTAGTTGGAGGCTAGGCTGGGGTCCAGAGAGCAGGGGCTTGGTGTCAGGAGCCCAGCTGCCGTGCAGGAGCAGGGACCAGAGACCCAGCCAAGGTCTGACTGGCAGGAGGCAGCGTAGAATCTGTGGGTGCTGGGACTGCAGTGTGCCTGGCCTGTCCCCTAGAGTGGCAGTGCTGGGTTTGGGTGCACAGGTGATCCTCTAAAGCAGCGGTCGCCAACCTTTCAGACCTCATGGACCACCAGTTGGCGACCGCTGCTCTAAAGAACCTATTTGGTCCTGAGGTGGGCGTGGCTGTCTAATGCTCTTCTCTCCGGCTCCTCCCAAGGTGGTTCAGTCGGGCGGCAAAAACATCGAACTGGCTGTCATGAGGCGGGACCAGCCCCTCAAGGTAAACCCATGTTTTTTGCCGTTTTCACAGTGGAGCGATCCTGGGGACGGGCAGGGCAGTGCTCATTAACGCTGCTGTGGCTTTAGCACCAGGCAAGGCTCCCCACAAACGGGTGGGACGCAAGCACGCCAGGGCTGACTGCATGGTCACAGATGGTGATCGCGTGTGCTCCTGGCATGCGGACAAGCAGTCAGCAGCTGTGCAGGTTGGCTTCTGCTTTTCACTGATCCCCACACAGGCCACATGGCCTTGTCGACCTGCAGAAGCAGCTTTAGGGCGTCCAGGAGCCCCCTCCCTGTGGGGGCCTTACTGCACTGGGGCACCTCTTAGGCTGAGGGGCTAACCAGAAACACTCTCTTTGGTAGATTTTAAATCCTGAAGAAATCGAGAAATATGTGGCTGAAATTGAAAAAGAGAAAGAAGAAAATGAAAAGAAGAAACAAAAGAAAGCATCATGATCAATCAAATTCTGCTGGGAGCAATTTTTAAATGCAAATCATGCGTGATGTGAGAACCAATGGATGTTCAGGCGCTGACATTCCATTGTCTGTGTCCTACAATAAACTTCCATGTTTTTAACCTCGCCTTTTTACAGCCCAAGGGTCTTTTGGGTGGATTTATGGTAGCTTTTTAAAAAAAAAAAAATTTTATTGACTCTAGAGTGGAAGGGAGAAAGAGAAACATTGATTTGTTCCACTTATTTATGCGTTCATTGTTTGATTCTTGTATGTGCCCTGACCAGCATCCTGCAACCTTGGCCTATCTAACCAACTGAACTACCCGGCCAGGGCTGGAATTACAGTAGCTCTTGCGGAAATGGAGTCGACCCCAGTGGTCAGTCTCTAAAAGCTTTCCTGAGTGTGAGCTTTCCTCCCTAGTCTTTGTTGCCAGGCTCCCAGACAACAGCCACAGACTAAGTGGGGGTCGTCCCGCACGCAGTGCCAGGGGTGTTAGGGCTGCAGTGCGAGACTGCTGTAGGTAGGCGCACCTGGCACTTCTAACCCTCCTTTTCTTGTTCCAAATAGGTTGATTGTTCCTTTGACCTTTGTTCAAGCTCCTATTTAACATCAGGTCAAGGACAGGAGCACAAACAGCACTCAGTTTAAGTGCTTACCCCAAAATTTGCAGAGCAGCAGTTGTGTTCAGAACTAGCCTTATGTTTATGGTTTTACTAGGTCAGGTCAACATTTCTCATGTTTTCTCTAAGACTTCTGGTGCTTACTGTTACCCACCCTCTTGCTTTCTAATCTTTTTATCCTCACTGAGGATGTTTACTGATTTTGAGAGGAAGGCGGGGGGTACAGAAACATGGATTGGTTGTCTCCTGCATGCGCCCTGACCAGGAATCAAACCCACAGCCCTTTGGTGTACGACAGTGGTCAGCAAACTCATTAGTCAACAGAGTCAGATATCAACAGTACAACAATTGAAATTTCTTTTGAGAGCCAAATTTTTTACACTTAAACTATATAGGTAAGTACATTGTTATTAACTTCATTAGGGTACTCCTAAGCTGGCCTTTGCTAAAAATGTCCTCAATCTGATTGAGGTACGTTCGCTGAGGTCGACCCCTTCCAACTCTCCCATCCACACTCGTCTTGTACACTTGTTTCGTCTATCTCCTTTCCAAAAACCGACTTCTGCGCATGGTTCACGAAGTTTCAATCGCACTCTACATGCGCGCCCGCACATGGTATTTTGTGGAAGAGCCACACTCAAGGGGCCAAAGAGCCGCGGTTTGCTGACTACTGGTGTACGAGATGAAGCTCCAACCAACTGAGCCACCCAGCCAGTGCCTCGCTCACTTTTTAGCCAGAAAACCTATCCTCCTAGCCCAGTGATGGCGAACCTTTTGAGCTCGGCGTGTCAGCATTTTGAAAAACCCTAACTTAACTCTGGTGCCGAGTCACATATAGAAATTTTTTTGATATTTGCAACCATAGTAAAATGATTTATATTTTTGATAATAAATATCAAAGAAAAATCAACCAAAAAAATGAGTTCGCGTGTCATAGGTTCGCCATCACTGTCCTAGCCTCTAGGCCAGCAGCAGTGTAGGTCAGTCTTAATGTCCCTACAGAAAACCCTAACAAGCCCATTGGCCTGCCACTCTGCGGGAGGCTGCTGGTCTTGGTGACGGGTGGCTTTTCGGTCCCTGAGCTGGTTGCCCCTAACAACTCTGCTAGGTTTCTAGGGTCCCCTTTCTGCCTCAGTCAGTAGCTTTCTTACTCCACACTCCCCTTGAGGGCACATGTAATCTACCTTCTAAAAAGGAGTCAAGAGGCCCAGATACTTTAGTCCAGCCTAAAACAGGCAATTGTCACAATGGTTTTCAGTTGAAGACTTGAGCAGCAAGGTTGGTCACACATGGTAACTGAATTGACAATATGTAGAATCTCAGCACAGAGAATATTTTAGTTCAGCTGTTCCCAACTAATTTCAAATTCGTGCCCTGGCTTTCTGAATCTAGCATGTGCACCTGGGAGGATTGTTTTCATTGGTCAAGGATGTTAGTTGCAAAAAAAAAAAGTTTGCCAAAAACTTGTCAAACTATGAGTGACAGCCAGGCCCAGACCTCAGAGGCCTGCTGCTCAGTCCAACTCTGGGCCTGACTGGACCACAGGCAGGTACGGAGGGAGGAAACAGCTGACCAGTGTGTTGCTTCTAAAGTCACCCAAAACCCATTAGAGTGGAGGGATGCTTCAAAGTCTGAAACCAGCCTGTCTGCTGCTCTGCATAGTCCAGGACCCATTTCTGAATCAGGTTCATTTGTGAACCGAGTTCTAGAAACTACTTTGTGTCACGAAAGCAGAGCCACTCATCCCAAAAGGGTGGCCCATGGTGAACGGGCCTGACACTGCCTAGTCCAGCTGAGACAAGAGCATCAGAGGTCCCCTACGGCAGGCCTGTCGAGTGTGATGGGGTTCAGGCAGAGTCAACAGGACCACTTACTTTCAAAGCAGAGAAGATTTTAAAGTTTGCGTGTTTATTTTAATTACAATATACATTACTCCAACAGAGCAGCCCCACTGCTACATTCTAATTCTTAGCCATTAAGTCCTACAAAAATAAACCAAGCTTTTACAGTAACTTAATACAGAACCAAAATCTTTATAGCTGTCTAGGGATTTAGTTACCAAGGTGCTTATGTTCACCAAGATGCCCTGTCTTCAGGGGGGAGCATGCTTGTACTAAGGTGACCCATTTACTCATGCAACAGTTTACATCCCACCTCCCTCCACCCACCTACAAAACAAACACAACTATTTACAACTCGGAGCTCTGTCAGCCGAGCTTGCAAAAAAGACTGGCTCATTTCCAAGTGGATGAGACTTGAACAGTGGTCTGAGTCCAACACTGACTGGCAGGACAGAAAGGATGGGTATGCCACCCCAATCCTCATTCCTATGGAAGCCAGGCTCTGAGTAACAGCTCCCAGCTCATGTTCAGGCCCCTTCTGTGCCTCCAAGAGTGCCAGCCTGCCAGTCCAAACCTCGACACCACCACCCTGGACATCAGGTGGTCTGTCTGCTCACACATGATCTGCGGGAACTCCACTTTCCCTGCTGGGGCCCACCCGACCCCACACCCCCTGGGCTGGCCCTGCCTTGCTCCTGAGGCCCACCAGTGGCAGTGGGGGTACCAGGCCAGCAGCATGAGCGCCAGCTGGGTGACAGAGCTGTGCCTGGCTGCCACACGGTCCACTTTAAAAGTCAAAGTTGTCCCCCAAAATTTTTTTTTTCAAAGTGAAGATCAAGCTTTCGCTCTAGAAAACTTTTTGCAAAACACCAAAACCTTAGGTAGACTGTGCATAACTGAAGAGGAAAGACCCAGAGACCTCAGAGAGGTCACCCTTAAACACTCCCCGAACATGAGCAGTTCTAACTCGGACCATGTCCAAGTTCCATGACGTCAAAACAAAAGTAATAAACGGTGACCCAACGCCTGTCTGTCCAGTAAGTGCAGCGTCCTCACTCGACTTCGTTTCTGCCGCTGCCTCTGCAGGAGCCTGCAGGGGGAACATGACACCACATGAGTGTGCTCAGCAGGCGTCCCCCCATGTCAGGCCAGGGCTTCCTAGACTCCCCCATCACAACCCACCAGGAAAATTCCTTCTGTACGCATGCCGTAGTAGGCAGCTCTGGGTCCCATCCACCATGACTCTCTTACCACCCAGACCCTAAGGGGCACACACGTCACTCGGGACCTTGTGAAAAAGGTAGGGCCACGCTGCACCGAGACCCTGGCTTGTCACCAGCTCTCCTGGCTGACCCCCCTCCCCTGAGGAACAAGCACCCGGCCCTCCTGCACGGGAACCCACTTTGACAACGCTGGGCCCAGGGTCCCCAAGAGCCCCCTGGAGATTTGAGGGCGGGCCTCACCTCTGCGCTTCCTGAAGAGGCTCCCTGCAGGGGTACTGCAACCCCATGCCCTCCCCTTAGAGGACCCCGCAGGTCACCCACTCACCTCCGGCTGCTCTTCACACCCTGCCAGTCCCGGCTCTGTGGGAAGTCGGGTTGCGCCGGGTGGTGCCACTGCCCCTGCCCCCCCGCAGTCCGCCTCGGAATCCACGGCCACGAAGAAACCTTCCTGACACCCCAAAGGTCTCCGTGTTGAGCTTCCTCTCCTCAGCCCACGTGGTCCGCCTGGAACTGAAACAGACAAGGGCTGTGAAAACTGACTGCAGGGGCAGTCATCCCAGCTTTCTCAGCCTGGGAGGAAGGACAGTCACTGTGTTCCTGGAGCCATTATTTGAGGGCAACCCAGCTGGCCCCCTGCAGTTGGACAACCAACACTACAGGTGCTCCAGGCCCGTTCCTCATGGGACTAGGCTGCTGGGCACAGAGCTTACGCCTCTGTCCCCCAAACAAGCCCGTGACACTAGTGCACTCCAATGGAAGCCACCTGCTTGCTGGGCTCAGGCCTGCACAGTCTCCAAGGCCTGGAGCAGACCATGGACCCCCCCAAACAGGTTTCTACCAGATGAGGAGGGGCTGGGTTAAATGGGCAGGGTCCCCAAGGGTGTGCTTATACTTTACGGGTGCTGGGGACCAGCACAGCATGGCTCCAGAACCCTTTGAGCTCCCCAAGCACCGCTAGTAAATACCCGCAGCTGTTAACAATCCTCCTCATTTAAAGAAACAGCAGCTATGTCCCAGCTGCCACTGAGGCCAACCAGCTCTCCTCACATCCTGCCAGCAAACCATCAGCCCCACCTTCAAAGCAGTTTAGAAGCCAAGCCTCTCTCCATCCCCAGGCCCAGTTGAGACACCTGAACTATTGGGAAGTGGCCACCTGCAGCCACTCTCACCGAAGACCCACGTGGTAAAAGGTCAGGTGGCTTCAATCCTGGGCTCCCAACCTCTGATAGCTGCCTGCCCTGCCCAACAGAACAGGCTTGGAGACCTGCTTTCTTGGCCCATTTCGAGTCACCGCCCGGTTCTCCTCAATGCATTTCAATCTGTGTGTATCTTGCCCCTCCGCATCCACTCGTCCCCGCCAGAAGCCCTCAGCGCAGGCGGTGAGGAGCCCCAGCCTGCTTTCGGCTGCACCCTCTGTGCTCAGCAGTGCCTGACACTCTGCTTGCCAGTGGAGGGATCAGAGTTTCTGCAGCATGCCGCTCAGATTTCTCTCATGGTCTAGCTTGTTCACGGGGCAACACCTGAGTAACCAGCGGTCAGGTGCTGAAAACAAATCACACGAGGGGTGCCAACCTCAAGCGTCAGGTGAAAGAGCACCCGGAACAGAACACTCCTAATACGCAGGCTGACTCAGGTCGCCAGGGCCTCAGGCCTCCAGGGTCAGCTGGGAATCAGGAAGAAAGTCCATAGTCACTCGGCTGGGGGGTGGGGCCAGCCCAGCCTCAATGGGCAGGGCAGAGAAGCCAGGAGGGAAGTGGGAGTGGGGCTCGGGCAGACCCCTCAGTGCCTGTGACTGCCAGGGCCTCCCATGCTGCCACCACGGGATGGATGCGTCCACTGTGGCAGACATGTGAGTAGGGCCCTGAACCTGAGACCTGAGTGGTCACCAAGAGAGTGCGTCCCAGTCCTGGAAACTGAGGCAGTGTGTGTTTTCCCACCAGCTCACCCGGACCCCCACCCCTCCCACCCCTGCCCCCCCACCTGGTCTTGAGTTCAGAGGAAATGTTGTCGAAGAAGGATTTGGACTTGTCATAGTAGCAGTTGGGCCCCAGGTGGTCCTCCTCAGCAGGGGCCTCGTCATTCTGGGTCACCACTGCCGGGTCCTTCTCTTCCCCCTTCTCAGCTTTGTCATCTGCACAGAGAAGTGGAGCCCACTGAGTTGCTGGAGGCAGAAAAGCACCTCTGTCCTCGGCAGGCCCGCTGTCACTCAGCAGCCAAATGACTGCTCTGTGCTAAGTGACTTCTCCCTCTAGCCCATGCCATCCGCTCTAAAGGGCACAGCTCCCACACTAGCCCCCATCACCACCACCCCCATCTCACGGCTCCAGCTGTCTGACCCACTCTGTGGATACTCCATGGAGAACAAGGGAGATTTCCACATAAGGACTCAGACCTTTAAAGTTCAGTTTCTTCTTGAACTCCTTGTCCAGTTCCTCGCGGTTGAACTGGGCGTTTGCACTCTCAAAGTCAAAGTCCCCCTCAAACTTGATTGTGTTCTCCTTGATGTTGGTTGGGCGGCTCTGCCCTCTAGAGCGATTCCTTGTTCGTCTGTTCCCTGTGAGGAGAAACGACAGTCATGGCTGATGAGCCACCAACACGATATTACTGAGTGTGAGACAGATGACAAAGAGAGGAAAAGAGAGGAGAGCACACTGAAGCCACCACTGAGCCCTAGCACCCCTGAAACTGTGCCCAGAGAAGCAGGCAGGGTGGTTGGGGGTGGGGGCAGAGAGCACGCCCAAACGTGGCAGCAGCTGTTACCTGATCTCCTCCTCTGGGGCCTCCTGTTCTCGTCGTTCACCTGCCCTGGCGTTTGCACAGCGGCTGGCTGAACTACATCTAAGGCGCAAAAGGGGATAGTAAGGCAAGCGCCTGCCAGAGCAGAAGCTGGGAAGGAAGCAGGTGGCACCACCCCAGGGGACATGCGGCAGGGGCCTGCCCTGCAAATGCATGTGGTGTTTGGGAGGGGCGCAATTTCTTTTACAAAGCCCCCAGGCAGCAGCGTGCACAGTGAGAAGAGGGAGTACACCCCAGGGAGCGAGTGTTTCAGTACCGCTGGCACTCTTGCTGCTTGGCGGGGCAGGGCGCCCGTTGAGCTGCACCCCCACAGTGCCCTTGCCGCCAGGTAACAGCTTTTTGGCGTTCAGGTTATCAAGAGAACCAGTCTGGACAGCCTGCTCCACCATGGGGCTCTTGCCAACTGGGATGGATGGAAAACCAGCTCCTGAGTTGGGGAGAGAAGGCAGATTGACAACAGAGAAAAGGAGAAAGTTCCCCAGTCCCCGCAGACACTTCTGTTCAAGCCGGGGGAGATGCAACCACCCAGAGAGGGTCTACCCAACCCAGCCCAAGCCCCCTCAGCAGGCCGCCCCTCTGCGGCTAGCCCTGGCAGCAAGGCCAGCTCAGCCTGGAAGCTGAGCCCCAGGCTCTGTTAGGAAACCCCTCAGAGGGAAAACACCTGGCCACAAGGAGCACCTCCCAGGTGGTCTAGAAATGGCTTTCAAAAACCACACAAGCTCTGACCCCAAGGAGGCTTGGTGGTCCCGAGATGCTGTATGAGGATTTGTTCCATACTGGCCCACGCTGAGCAAGAACCATCCCAGTCTGGGACTGTCCAGAAAATGCAGTGGTCAGCCATTGGAGTTAAGCTCTTGGGATACTGCTGTTTTTGCGTAAGGCATAACAAAGCAGAAAAGATGAGTAGCGCTGACTACAGAGAAGTGCGGCCTGCGGTGCTCTCGAGGGTCTAGGCTTGTCCTGAAGAACGAAGGCTTCCAGGCTGCCTTGGGCAATGGAGCTGCACTCCCAGCCCTGAGCACAGGACATACATGCTCAGAAACCGAGCCTCACAAGAGGGTCCTCTAAAGAAAGAGGACCGAGGGATGTGCCTTACTCATCAGCTGCCTACTCCCCTCTCACCCGGTCCTGGGTCTGTGGGTAGAAGTGCACCAAGGTCTGAGACAGAAAAGACCAGCCTTAACCTTGGGGTCCTTAGTTCAAGAGGGGCGGCCCAGGACAAGTGAAGATCACAAATTTTTTTCCAACGGGACAAAAACCAGAGAAATTACTGTGACAAATTCCTTGTCACCCGATCAAAGTACTCCTAGGGCTGACTGGAACAGCCTTGTCACAGGCAACTGCAGTGTCCCTACAATGGGCACTGCCCCAGAGCACTTCCTCTGGCCTGTCACCTCCCCAGCACAGCCTTCCCTGAGCTGCACAGCCCAACTGAGTCCTCACACTCTAGCACACAGGCAAGAACCTTGGGCCTCTGCTTTCTCTGACACCGATGGAGCAGTTAAACCATCTTGCCTCGGCAGTTTTCAGGGTCCTAAGAACAGTGTGTCTGTGTAACATTTAAGGAGGGTGAAGCATCACTCCTTGGTACCGCAAATGCACTGGCGCCCGTGCAGGGCACATGCAAAGCACAGGCTGACAGGCACTATCCTGGACCGAGTGAGTCTCCACACGGTGTGGGCAGAGCTCTGCCCCCAGTCATGCATGTCAACTCCAGACCCCCAGCAAAACACAAAGAACCAATGCCAGGCAAGGCCAGAAACCCCCACCACCAGCATTAACAGGCCGGACATCAGCCCACACTGTTCACCTGTCAAGAGCTTGGGTTGGTCACCCAACTTTAAAGCGGCTTCATCGTACTCAGCCATGTGAGGCCCAATTTTGATGAAAGGAATGTTTCGCAGGTCCCAGAGCTGCATGCAGCTGCTCAACAGGCTCCCCCAGCAATCCAGACCACGGAGGACCGGCCGAAAGCCAGGGGACAGCCCTCTGAGCAGAGGGCAGTGCCCACACGTGGCAGTGACAGCACAGCAAGCGAAGGGCTCCCTGGTCCTTTCTAGCCCTTCTTTAAAACCAGAGTTCCTAAGTCAGGACCATGTGCTGAACCAGAAACGCAGCTTAACTGATCCACAGGCTCAGCCAATTCTGTCACAGCCACTGTCCCTCTGGGCTATCTATGGTTTACCCGCCCCTGCTCTCAGGATGCAAAGACAGCGTGCAGTTCTCCCAAACTGCCGTTACCCTTGGAAGTGAGCTGGTGTGGCTCTGAGGACATGTCAGGCTCTGACACGGGCTGTGGAGATGGAGAGGAGCTAGGGCTGGAGGCTGCGGCTGAGGCTGGAGGGCTTACCAGCTTCTCTAAAAGAAGAGAAAGGAGAGAAGAGCAAAAAGAAAGGGCACAGATAAGTAATGAGACACTTGTCTTGCATTTAGCAGGCTTGGAAAGAGCCAAGCATCTCTCCTAGGACACTTTGCTCACACAAACCTGTTCTAGAAACACAAGGAGCCGGGCCGAGAGGGCACCGCCACACTAGGAGCAGCAGTCAAGACAACAGGACTCAGAAGCAAGGGACCCACACAACCGTCGAGGGCCTGATCACACCCTATCGCCAGAGCAGGAGCGAGGTGGGTGAGGCTGCCAACCCCATGGCCTGACTGCTCGGAAGAGCTTCGGCCAGGCCCAGGCAGACCCTCACTATGTGTTGGGATAGTCTTATTCCAGGGTTATCAACTGGGGGAAACAATTTCTGAGCGAGGCATCGACAGGAGAATGAAGAAGAAATAACCTGGCAGTGCTGTATTTCAGTTTCACATTTACAGGCTCACAAATGTGCAAGGAGTCAGACGCACTGTGATTACACCTGGAAGTTATCAGGTCTTTGAAGCAATGTACCACGGCCTCCCCCAGACCTGGGCTGACACCAAATGAACGTGGATTTGGTTCACCTGTTCCAGGACCCAGCCTTGCTGCCTCCCCTACTCTCAGTGAGCAGTCACTGAACGTCCTAGCACTCGAAGGACAGTGTCCCCATCAGAAGCTGAAGCCCGCTTCAGGAGGCCACAGCACAGCAGGTTAAAGAAAGAAAGGTTACTCACCTAGACCCAAGGAAGCTGCATACTGCTGACTGAGCAGGGAGCTGGCGGCCAGTTGGCTGTAGGGCGGCATCCCTCTGAAGGGGCTGTAAGGCACGTGCGGCTGGAAGGAGGAGCCCGAGCCCAGGGAAGACTGAGCAAGGGGACACACAGGTGAGAGCAGCGCCAGGCCCCCATCGCCTGGCCTGTTCAGACAGGGACAGACACCCGGATCTGCCAGCATGCTTCTTGGAAGCTTGGGTGACCCTCAGAGGGGTAAGCTCCCAGGATGGTCTAAGGGAGCTTACAGCTGCCTTTTCTACATTCTCCAGCTCCACCTGCCCAGGTAATTCTCACTCAAATTTCTCCTAACTCAGTTAATCCCTCTAATGGCTCCCCACTGCCTGCATCAGGTAGTCTAGGCTCTGCAAAAGAGAAGACACACCATCCTTGGCTTGGCCCTGCCCCCAATGGGAAGGAGGCCAAGAGTCCCCATTCTCTCAGGCCCACTTAGGGGTTTCTCCCTACAGTTTGTGCTCCAAAGGAGCTGATGAATACTTCATTTACAAGTCAAGAGAAAACATGAACCTGGGCTCCCTGTAATCCTGGGCAAAACACACCATAACACAGCACTGCAATTTAACATCTGGGCAGTTAACAGAGCAAGTCCTGCTGTCCCTGCTAGCATCGTACGCCATGCACACCATCCCGCTGGGGATTTAGACTGACCCAACCAGAAACTATGGACAAACACCAATTCCCTGAGCACACTCACCCCCCTCTGACACTGACACACTGACACACTCACACACACACACACAATACTGATGCTGCAGGAGTTAAGACTTTCCACAGCAACACCAACAGCCTGGACAAAAACTAAACAACTTTTCATTAAAAGGCCATTCCTCGAGTTGAGTGCTCTGGCCAAACAGCCGACACCAAGTTCCACTTGGCCTCCAGCACCCCTCAGAGATTGTCCCACAGGCGCAGAGCCCGCACTCACTTGGACGATGGCAGGGTCCTGAGGGAGAGAGTGCTGAGCTTTTGGAGGTTCACACACTGTGATGTCTTTGATATCGCTTCCCCGGAAAATGATGTACTCATAGATTTCCTCTCTGGGAGGGGCAGGCCTATCTGTGGGACGGTCTTCAGTACCGAAGGACCTCACTTAGGAGCAGAGGAGAAAACACGTTAGTTGTCCCAGCCAAGACCATTCAACCAACCCTTTAGGCTACAGCCCCTTCCTTGGGTGCCACCCATAGCCCAGCATCGGGTTTCCACACTTCAACTACTCCCCCCTCCAGTTTTCAACGGACAAGACCCCAGTTGGCAAAGCTCCAAAAAGTTCTAGGTCACGAAAAACCAAGAACAACTCCCATGCCTGGCAGCCTCACGAAGCTCAATGTGCTCACAGCAGAACAAGGTCTGCTTTGCAGGACCTCCCCCCCCCTCCACATCTCACTTGGCAGATTCAAAGCCCAACAGCTGCTTTTTGATGGGCACCTCCACAGGAGCCCTGGGCAGTGCCCCCTTTTCTTGGAGAGAAGTGAATACATTGACAGAATCGTTTCCGCCCTCCGACCCATGCCAGCCTGGGCGGAGCCTTTACAGAGGGGATCCAGAACTTGACCCGCCCCACCAGCTCCTGTGTCCACGGCGGGGCTTCTCTACCCCAAGGCCCGGAGCCCAACCAGGTCTCCCGAGATCTCCGGGGCGCCCTCTATCTAATCTGAGCACAGCTCCAGCTGCGACAGGAATGTCATGGAAATGTAGCAAAGTGCCCGGAGCACAGGGGAGCGCACAGCCCAGACACTGAACTACCTTCCTGAGCAGCGCCGTCTGCCCAGGACTGGAGCCCGAGGCCCGGCTCCCTCTGACGTCGGAGGGAGCTCTGCCCGCTAGCAGGCCTCTGGCGTCTCCCTCGCCTACCCAGACCCACACCAGCAGGGACTCTAGACCCGGCTGCACTCCGCACTTCTCTGGAAGAGGCACAGAAAGGACACTCGCCATCTTTCTCGGAGGACGTAGACAAAGAAACTTTGAGGCCACCTCCTGCCTCAACAAGCCCAGAAAAGAGCCACAACCCAACCATCTTCCTTCCACTAAGGGTCCCAGAAGGTTCGGCGTGGCTCCCTGCAAGCACCGGTCCCTGAAGGTCCACCCGCAGCCATGTCCGGGTGGCGCGGCAAGCACTTTAAACGGGGCACCTCGCTGCCAAGGCTCCGATGCCCACATGCGTCCCGATAAGACGTGCTATTTACTCGGGCTCAAGGCCACGGCCGCTTAATCCTTTCCAGACGGGCCTGCAGGAGCCGGGTGTCCTCACCCCCGCCTTCTGGGGAGGCCGGAGCCCACTCCCCCCGGGACCGGGTGGCGGGCGCCAGCTGCCCCTCAGCAGGTGGGGAGGAAGCGGCCCAGCCACCGACCCCCACCTGCAGGAGGGCGGCGCCGCGGGAGCTGGACCCGCCCACCGCGACCTCTTTGTTTGAAGATGGTTGGGGTCTCGCTTTAACCGCGGCTGGTGACTCCTTGGGTCATCCCATTCCCACTTTGAGCCACCAAATGACGACCCCCGGAAGGAAAAAATAAGCGGGGGGGGGGGGGGGGGGGGGCATGACAGGCGGCGAAGGGAGGAGGGTGCCAGGAGGGTGAGGGCCTGCGGGGGAGGGGGGCAGGGGGTGTCCCTGCGGGGCGGGGGGAGGGGTAGCCGGGAGAAGATGGCCGAGGGGTGGGGGCCTGCGAGGGAGACGGCCTGCGGGGGGAGGGGTGGTCAGAGGCGTGAAGGCCCAGGGAGGCGATGCGGCCAGGATCCTGCGGGGACCCCGGGGTGGGGGCGGGGGCGGGCCGGCTGTTGGCGGGCGGGGCGGGCGGTTGGGGCGCCCGCGGGCCGCTACCTTTGGCGAGCGCCACGGTGGAGTTGTCGGTGTCTATGGTGTAGAGGATGCCCTCGTAACGGATCTGCGCCTTGGAGATGAGGCTGATCTTGCTGCCCAGGTACGGGGTGCCCGACGAACCACTCATGGCGACGGCCGCCGGCCGGGCCTGGCCCGCTCGCCTCCGCGCGGGCGCCGGGCCGTCCGCTCCACCTCTGTGCGGCTCTCCGCCGGCGGGGAGGCCCGTGCAGCCTGGGCAGCTAGCGAGCAGGCGCGCGCGGGGGGTCTCCGAGGGGGAGGCGCTCCGAGGGGAGCGCGGGGGAGGAGGGGCCGCACAGCCACATCCGGGGCCTCGCCCCGCCCCGCACGCTCGCCGCCCATTGGCTCAGCGCGCCGGCCTCCCTTTAAATATGGCCGCGCCGCCTGCCGGGGGCGGGCCTCGCTCCTCGCCTGCGCAGTCGGCCGCGCCAGTCGCAGCTGGTTTCCTCCCTCTCCCCGCCCTTCGCCGTCGGCTCCCGGCGGGCCCCGCGCGGTGGTGGGTGGGTCTGGAGGAGGGTGGGAATGGGGGTGCGGAACGCGCGTGCGCGGGGCGGGGTGACGCCGGGGTGGGGTGGTCCGGTCCCGCGGGTGAAGCCGGGAGAAGGTCCCTATCCTGAAGGCAGGGGCCGGGGTCGCCCGCGGCCTGGGGTGCAGTGGTAGCTGCGGTAACGAGCACTTCCGGTGCGTCAGTCACTGAATATAACGAGCTGAGCGCATCTTCTCCTTGAACCCTGCGCCTCTCCAAACCTGGGGTGGCGTTCCCTGCGCCTTAAAATAAATACCACCCGCCACCAGGCCTTAAAATAAATACCACCCGCCACCAGGCCTCAAACCCCGGCGGCCCGGGCCTGGCGGACCCCGGCGGTTTGGCTTCCCCTTCCCCGCCAGCGCTCAGCTCCATCAGTGACTGCGCTCACTTACTGTCTGCTTCTCTCTCTTGACTGTGCACATCAGATCAGGGACCGCTTTGGGGTCCTGGAAAAAAACGTAGTGGGTAGTGACCAGTATTTTATAAAAGTAAAACAGACTAAGTTAGAAAATATTAGAGTATTGGTTTGTGAAACAGTTATTTCACTTATACATAGTATTCAGGTACTTGCTTAAGATGTGAATGTGAGTACTAGGGGCGAAGGGGGAAGCGGTGGCAGAGAACTGACCTACTAAGCAAGGTAGGCGTTCTGACTCCCCTTTTCCAGGATAGCTGAGGGGGGCGGGCTCCTGCCCTTTGTAAACCCTGGTCTCTCCCGCACCCAGCAATATCTAGTAAGAGAACAGTAATGAGCCTGAGAAAAGGGAAACGTCTTCAAAATTTATCTGCCAAAATGCACCTGTATGCTCCAGAATTGCTTCTTGGCTCCTGGAAACTCACTGGTGAGAATGGGGGCAGCCCAGCCACAGAGTGCACGCGGCCCCAGTGAGAGAGAACAGTGGCATGGGGCTCTCCCTCAGCACAGCACAACCTTCCTCAGGGGTGCACCTGTCTGGAGTAGGTGTTGCCCAGTTCTCTGGAGCATCTCACATCCTCCTTCCCCCCACTTTCAGGTCCAGAACATGACTTGCCCAAGGTCAAGGATGCTATGCTTCACACCTCTGGCATCTGAGCCAAAGCCTCTGTGTGTGTTGCGGGTAGGCTGCATTCTTCACTAATAGGAGCTGATTCTGTCTTGGAAAAGGAAGTTGGATCCAGAGCCCCAGAACCAGGGTGGGGTGCAGTTCCTGGAGACTCGGGGAGCTCACAAGGCTCCTGGGTGTGGGTGCAGCCAGGTGGCTTCCTGAGGACATTAGCCACAGAGCAAATACCTAGGCAGGGCAGAGGCTTAAAATAGACATGGCACACAGGCCCCAAACACCCGGCCTGCCATTCACCCTGTGGTGTCCTGCCCAGAGTGCAGGGAAGGGCACTTGCCAAAGGTCTCAGAAGGGGAGCAGTTGGGCTGGGACCTAAACTTGACCCAGGAGCCAATTGATGTGGCCTGTGTTCCAGGCGGGACACACTTGCCAAACACCTCCACCTTAAATAGCTCTTCGTGGTGCCCACCCAGCCCCGAGTAAAGGGCTGTAGAGTGGTGAGGTGAGAAGCTGAAAAACCCCGGCAGGTCAGGCTCCCTGCCTCAGTTTCTCCATTTACCAAATGGAGATTATAGCTCACCTGCCTGTCTAAGTGTGGATGGGAGGATCCCAGAATACAGTGGCCGTAAAGGGTTTTGAAAGAGGCCAATGGGCCCACACATCAGAGACCTGGTAAGCAGAGGACCACAGAGACAGCTGGTGAGGTTTCTACTGCAACTTTGAGCCACTTATTAAGTGCCTACTGTATGTAGGAGGAGAAGCAGTCCCTAAGAAGCAGGTGTGCCCTGGCCTGTGTGGCTCAGTAGAGGGTAGCAGGTTGGATTCCCAGTCAAGGGCATGTGCCTAGGTTGCAGATTCACATGCGGGAGGCAACCATTAAATGTGTCTCTCTCACATCGATGTCTCTCCCTCCCTCCCTCCCTCCTCTTTCCTTCCACTGTCTCTGGAAGTTAATGGAAATCCTCACTCCTTGGATGAGGATTAAAAGGGGAGAAAAAAGAAAGCAGGTGCGACTGCCCTGGGTGTCATCACCAGTCCAGCTAGAGTCAGTCACACAGCCAGTATCCTGCAGCAGGTGTCTTAACACCTGTGACTTAACATACAACTTCAGGAACAATGACCACATGACCATTGTTTTCACAGGTATTGCTTAGTAGGAGCAAAACAGAACAGGTGAAATGATTTTTAAAAATCTTAAAAATAGGTGGTTCAGCCCTGGCCAGTGTGGCTCAGTTGTTTGGGCATTGTCCTGTGCACCAAAGCTTGCTGGTTCCATTCCGGTCAGGGCACATGCCCCCAGTTGTGGGCTCAAACCCCAGTAGGTGTGCAGGAGGCAGCCAGACTATCCATGTTCCACTCTTACATCGATGTTTCTCCCCTTCCCTTCCTCTCTCTCTAAAAATCAATAAAATTATTTAAAATAATAATAGTAGGTGGCCCACAGATAAGCAGAAATCAAGGCAGGGCTCTGAATGTAGGGCTGAGCCAGTGAGACAGGACCTGGCCTGTCCCCTCCTCTCCTTCAGGACCTGCACAGGGAGGGGCAGATGTTCATCACCCTGGGAGCTGGAGCCAAGGAGTGGGAGGGAGCTGAGGGGTTGCAGTGGGCTGGATGGGGAGGTCAGAGCTGGCTTTGAAGGTGTCACTAGAAGATCATGGGGCAGGGAAAGGAGCTGGGAGGCCCAGAGAGGTGGTTCAGGCCCTGGTCCAAGCTGTGGCCCTGGGTAAAGACAGGAAGGAGGGCAGGGAATTTTCCCCAGATCCCACCTGCTCTGAATCCTGCTAAAATTCATCTCCTCCAGTGCGGTGCCCACAGCTTCCTGCACTTCGCACCCTCTCCTCTCCCTTCCCCTTCCCTTTCCCCCTTCTCTACTTTTCCCTCTCCACCTCCTCCCCTCGTCTTTCCTACCCCACCCCCACCTCCCCCTCTCTTCCCCGTGCCCCCATCTGGCCTCTCCCAGACCAGGGCAGTCCACAGCAGAGATGTGGGAGGCCAGCAGCTTAGGGTGCCCCCAGCCTACCCCCACCACCCCACGAGCTCCCCCACCGCTGGCCTTGGGTTCTAGCACAGTCACCTCCTGGTCCTTGCCTCCTGGTGGTTCCATAAGGAAGAAGGGAAAGGATGACATAGTCACCAAGGCCACAGTGAGAGTGAGGAAATGGAATGTGGGATGTTGGCAAGGGGAATGTGGCGCCCGAGGGACACCTGAGCACACTACCCTGCACACTTGGGTTTTGTTTGTTTTTTAATATATATTTTTATTGATTTCAGAGAGGAAGGGAGAGGGAAAGAGATGGAAACATCAATGATGAGAGTATCATTGATCAGCTGCTTCCTGCATGCCCCCTACTGGGGATTGAGCCCGCAACCTGGGCATGTGCTCTTTACCGGAATGGAACCCGAGACCCTTCAGTCCACAGGCCAATGCTCTATCCACTGAGCAAAACTGGCCAGGGCAGGGTTGTTATTATTTATCAATAAACTAGAGGCCCACTCCCACTCAGCTCATCCTGGCTCCGCTATGCCTGCTGCAGAGGTGGGAGGGGCTCACTCCGCTGCAGCTGTGCTCGCAGTGAGCCCAGTGTCTGGTGCCTCAGTCAGCTGAGCGGGCCACCAGGGGGCAGCTCCTGCGTTGAGCGTCTGCCCCCTGGTGGTCAGTGTGCATCATAGCTACCAGCCGGTCTTTCGGTCGCTTAGGCTTTTATATATATAGAAGATAGTTCTGAAGATCAAATGGCAATTTGGATGGTTTCATGGCGGCGTGTGCCCCAGTGGAAGATTCTGGATCACTGTGCATGAGTGGACTTCAGCAGCACAGAGAGCAGAGAGACACACACAGTGAAATGAAGGGCCTAATCCCTGTGTCTAGAGTCCCAGGCAGGCCAACACAGGTAGGCTGTTAGATGTCAGGATGGCGGTCACCAGGGCCTAATGGCTGGGAGAGGCTTGGGAGTGAGGATTGGGGCTTTCTGGCTGCCTATGGGTCCTGGTTACTCAGGTGTGCACATTCCATTTGTGAAAATCCATTGAGCTGAATACTCATGACCTGAGCACTTTTTTGCACGTGTATGTTACACTTGGAACCAATACTTTACACTCTTACTAAGTGGCCACGATGGCCAGTGTGCACTGAGCCTGCTCTGTGCCAGCCCCAGTGCAGCCGGGCCACGCCTAACTCCTTTCCAGTCCTGAGAGGTGAGAGAACCAGCCTGGGCCATGGCCACACAGCCGGTGAGTGCCAACCAGATATCCTGCCTCACAGCACTCAGTGCGGGACAGAGACCAGCAGCGACATCTGCCACAGAGGCCAGTGGTCCTGAGGCTGCAGCTGGGCACTGGAGGCAGTGAGTTGAGAGGCTCCCTCCTTGCAGTCTGTCCTCTCTCAACCCCATGCAAAGGATGCAGGATGGGGCCTAGGGAGTTGCCAGAGGATGTGAACTCCAAGGCTGGGCACTTGTCCTTGGGCCTGCCTGATGGTATATGAGCGCTGGCCTGGCTGAGCTGCAGCCCCAAGAGTGAAGTCCGGTGCATAAAGTGTTGGCGGGGGCCAGGGGAGAGGGTCCAGGCGTCCCCAAACCTGTCCTCCCCTGACGGTGTCCAGTCCCACAAGTACCCCCTTTCTGTGTTGGTGGTATATGCTGGCTGAGCCTTGCAGCTCCTCTGGGGGGGGGGGGGCAGGGGTACAGCCCCTCTCCTCCAGGATCAGCCCAACTATACTGTGACTTAACTCTGGTTACAGGCCTGGACAGGGTGTGAGGACAGCTCCAGAGAGGCACCTGTTGTCTCCCCAGGGGAGCATGGGTTGCTCTTTAGGGGAAGGGTTGGGCCCCGGTCTGCAGGCTCAGAAGGTTCAGAGGCATCCTAAGAGGCAAACTGCAGGCACACCAGGTCCCCACCCAGGGGGTTGGGGGGATGGGGGAAGGCCCAGACACTGACATTGGCATAACTGTCAAGTTCAGCTGAGCACTCAGCAGCCTTTAAAGTTCAGTCACTGTGGCTCTTGCATCTGGATTTGAACTTGAGTTGTTCTGCTCTGCCTCCGGAGATGTGGGCCCCTTTGAAGCTGCTAATGAGATTTGAGGCTCTCCTCTGGGTTTTCAATTGTTTGTTAATTGCCCTCCACTTGTCATTAGCATCTCTAGGGTCAGTGTGACTTAGTTAACAGCCCTCCAGGTCCATTATCCCTCCCTCTTCGACTTTTCAAACAGCTGAATCAGTTTGAAGCCCGATCCTGGGCCACCGAAGCCTGTTCAGTCCAATCCACTGGCCCCTCCACCAGCACCTTCTCCCAAGTCACCCCCGGGGAAAGTGTCAGCGACAGGGCTCTGGACAGCGGGGCTGTGTGTACCCCCCTGCACCAGGGATGGGGCTTCCTCACTGACCAGGCATAAACCCATTCACTGCCTGCTTTCTTGGACCACCCCACTCCTACTCTCAACTCCTCCAGTCTCCAGGAAGCAGGTGCTGAAGTGGAGTTGGGAATACAAAAGATTTCTCCAAAAAGTCACACCCTGTAGAGGAGAAAAGGAGGGAGCAGGATTGGGCTGGAGGAACCATCGACTGTGGTGTGCCAGCCAGTGGGCAGCTCCAAAGCACACTGCCTGTCGGAGGGTACCCTGTGGGCAGAATAGCTGCCCTGCTCTGGCTGGTGTGGCTCAGTTGGTTGGGTGTCATCCCTTGCACTGAAAGGTTGCCGGTTCAATTCCTGCTCAGGGCACATACCCAGGTTATAGGTTCAATCCTCAGTCGGTGCACTTGTGGGAAGCAGCCCATCAGAGTTTCTCTCTCTCTCTCTCTCTCTCTCTCTCCCTCCCTCCCTCCCTCCCTCCCTCCCTCCCTCTCCCTTCCTCTCTTTCTAAAATCAATTTTTAAAAAAATTTTAAAAAGGAAGGAAACTCTGACACTTGTTACAACATGGGTGAACTTTGAGGACATTATGCTCAGTGATATAAGCCAGTCACAAAGGGACAAAATACTGTGTGATTCACTTATCAGAGGCACTTGAAATCACCAGATTCATAGATACAGAAAGTAGAATGGTGGTGCCAGAGCCTGGGGGCTTGGAGGTTATTGTTTAATGGGGAGAGTATCAGTTTGAAAAGATGAAAAACCTTTGGGAATCTATTGCACAACAAAGCAAATATTCTTAAGTACTGAACTGTACACTTAAAAATGGTTATGAATGCAGCCTGTGTGGCTTAGTGGTTGAGCATCAGTCCCTGCACCAAGAGGTCATCAGTTCGATACCTGGTCAGGGCACATGCCCAGGTTTCAGGCTCCTTCCCCAGTAGGGAGCATGCGGGAGGCAGCTGATAGATGATTCTCTCATAGATGTTTCTCTCTCTCCCTTCCTCTCTCTCTCAAATTAATTTTTTAAATATATTTTTATTGATTTTTTTACAGAGAGGGAGAGGAATAGAGAGTTAGAAACATCGATGAGAGAGAAACATCGATCAGCTACCTCCTGCATACCCCCTACTGTGGATGTGCCCGCAACCAAAGTACATGCTCTTGACTGGAATTGAACCTGGGACCCTTCAGTCTGCAGGCCAACGCTCTATCCACTGAGCCAAGCCAGTTAGGGCTCAAATTAATTTTAAAAATTTGTTTAATGGTTATGATGGTAAATTTTATGTCATTTTCTTTTTACCAAAACTAGAGAAAAAGGATGTTGCTGAAACAGATTGCTGTGCAACCCTGGCTGGGAATGCAGGAAACTTGGGTTCTGGTCCACATGCTCCCACTTCCTGGTGGCTTTACGCAGGTTACTTGCCATCTCTGTGTGAGAAACACCCTCACCTGTCCAAACTCAAATAATGGACTTGGAGACACATAGTACAGCAATAGGGAAACTTTTAATGGCGGTCTTGCAAGATTTGGTGTCTGGTAGGCAGGCACACCAGGGGTGGTTACAGCTAGCAATTTATCCCTAGTGCGCAAGTCCCTCCCCCGGTTCCTCATTGGCTGAGTAATATGGAACACACAATCTTCCCAGACATTGCCCAAGTTTTATTATTTCCTACTAGAGGCCCAGTGCATGAAAATTCATGCCCTGGAGGGGGGTCCCTCAGCCCGGCCTGCCCCCTCTCGCAGTCCGGGAGCCCTCAGGGGTGGGAGGCGACCCAGCGATTAGGGGAAGGTGACGCCCCATCACACCTCTACTGCTGCCACTGCCAGCAGCACAAGCCTCGGCCGGCCCTGGGTGGCTGGGGGGCTGAGGGGATTGGGGGGCTCCGGAGGCAGGTGTGTGGCAAAGCCGGGCCCGCCTTGGGGCAGTACCAGCCTTGCTGTGTGCCTGCCGCCCCAGTGGGGCTGAGAGGACTGGGTGCCACCATCTTGTGGCTGTGGGCACTGCCATCTTTCAGGGCGGGTCAGTCAATTAGCATATTCCCTCCTTATTGGCTGTGGGTGCTGCCATCTTTGAGGGCGGGGCAGTCAACTAGCATATTCCCTTCTTATTGGCTGTGGGCGCTGCCATCTTTGAGGGCAGGGCAGTCAACTAGCATATTCCCTTCTTAATTTTTTTTTTAATGATAGACACATGCTTCTTTTATTTTATTTTATTTTTTTATATATTTTATTGATTTTTTACAGAGAGGAAGGGAGAGGGATAGAGAGTTAGAAACATCGATGAGAGAGAAACATTGATCAGCTGCCTCTTGCACACTCCCTACTGGGGATGTGCCCGCAACCAAGGTACATGCCCTTGACTGGAATCGAACCTGGGACCCTTCAGTCCACAGGCCAACACTCTATCCACTGAGCCAAACTGGTCAGGGCAGCATATTCCCTCCTTATTGGCTGTGGGTGCTGCCATCTTTGAGGGCGGGGCAGTCAACTAGCATATTCCCTTCTTATTAGCTGTGGGCGCCACCATCTTTGAGGGTGGGGCAGTCAATTAGCATATTCCCTCCTTATTGGCTGTAGGCGCCGCCATCTTTGTGACAGTGTGAGGGTCAATTAGCATATTCCCTCTTTATTAGATAGGATTGGGCTATTTAAAAAGTGGCTGTGGGCTTTGGATTGTCTCCACCTCCCTTTGTCTCTGTGGTGGGAGGCCTCCTGGGGTGTGTGCCTTCTGCCAGTATACAGTCTTTACCGACTTCCTCACTTCATCGTCATCCATCCTCCCCTGTTGGTGGGCTCTTTCTAACATCCTGTTTGCCTGGGGGCTTTCCAGGTGCAAGAGCTTTGTCACGTCCACAGGCCGCCATGCAGTAATTTTCCATTCCTGGTTAAATGCCTTGCCTTGAAAATGGACCACCTCTGGCTCTATTTCTAACAAATTCCCTCCTCTTTTCTTTCTACTTTTATTGGTCTTATTTTCATTCTTGTATTTTTCATTTTTCAAATTGCTCTAGAACCTGTTGACTTTCCTCATCATAGAAGAGTGAGTCTAATTTGGTTTCTAATAATAACAGGTTATTCTGCTGATAACCTGGGCATTTGCTTGTTAATAGCTGCCTCAATTAGGCTCTGTGCTAATCCTCTTACACGGGGATAGTACAGCACCCTACCGCTGTCAGGACTCCTGCTGCAATAATGTGAGATGTAAGAATCGAGGCCATTAAGCCTTTCCATTTTCCAAACCATCTTTGCAACCATCCTGTGAAGGGGTCATGAATGCCGGCATTTTCAGCCAGTTCATTAGCCAAAGTCATCAGTCCCTGAAATACCTTTGTGATGGAGCCATTGGAAGCTGTGTTATTGGGAATAAAGATACAACATTTTCCTCCTAACATAACACAACCCCCCTTTTTCTGCTAGTATCATGTCTAGCACGATCCTGTTTTCCCAAGCCATCCGGCTAGTGGCAGCCAACTGACTAGCTACCCCCTGAAGAGCATCCCGGGTGTAACTGACAAACCTCTGCTGATTATAATAGATGTAATCTATTATACAGAGAGGAAGGGAGAGGGATAGAGGCAATGGAACTAAGGCACACGTCCCAGTCCAGTTGGACGCCGTGCGTTACAGAGGTTCCTTTTCCCACAATACCAGCAGACGCCTGCCCAGGGTATGCGGAGAGCAGAGTAATTGCCAGTGCTTGACCCATCAGTGCTATTTATTTATTTATTAAAGGGCATTACTTTTTTAAAAATATATTTTTATTGATTTCAGAAAGGAAGGGAGGAGAGAGAGATAGAAACATCAAAGATTAGAATCATTGATGGGCTGCCTCCTGCACACCCCCTACTGGGATTGAGCCCACAACCCGGGCATGTGCCCTTAACTGGAATCGAACCCGGGACCCTTCAGACCACAGGCTGACACTCTACCCACTGAGCCAAACCAGCTAGGGCCCATCGGTGCAAGTTGTTAGTTCTCCCATGGGTCTAGTGAATGCTGCCCTCTACTTAGAGAGGCAAGAGGAATAGTCCATGTTCCCTATAGAGAAAGTGGGTTGGCACTAGGGTCTGATCTTTGCAAAGCGGGAAAGAGCAAAGACAGACTCCTACAGGTCTCGTTTCCCCAAGCATCCTTGTCTTGGTACAGGGCCAGCATGCAATACATTCCTCTGGGATCAGTATCCCATCGTAGGGGAAAGGGAACTACCTGTGGTTGTGGCTGTTCTGCAGCACATGCGAAGCAATCGCTCTTGTTAAGAGCCTGGATGGTAAATTTGATCCATTAAACCCAGGAATTCATGTCACCATACCAAGCTTCTATTTCTAGAGTCTGCCTTAAGTCTTTGATTTCAATTTTCTTTATTCTCTTAGGATCATTTTCTGGCCTATGGGGTGCTAGTTCCTGACTTGGTTCCCGAGTCACCGTATCTGGCGATAAAGCTGAAGTCTTTTTCTCAATTAACTGGAGGGCTAGTCTTCCTAAGGGATCCCTCCCAGAGACATCTGCTCCTAGTCCATCTACTCTTGTTGCTATCCTGGGTTCTTGGTCCAGGGTGGCTGGATCAGTAGCCATTATGAGTATAGGGTTACACTCCAAATTCTTGCAGTTGTCAGGTGGGATGCCTTTAGGTAAATGTAGCTTTGGTTTTAAGGGTGCTAGTTTGGAATTAACCTGTGGTGCATTTGCTGTCCAACCCTGACACTGAGTGTTCCATCATACTTGATTCCAACTGGGACAAGGCCTCTATAGCCTATTTCTGGTTCTGGACAAAGGCATTTGTCTTCTCCTGAAAGTCTCCTCTGGTTTTCCAGATTCCCACAAGGTAAAGCCTGACATGCATCAAATTTAATAGTCTGAGGGGAAGGGGTCTTGGTTATATTACTCACAAGCTTGATTGGATGCTCATAATCAGCATTATATACATTGCCACCAAGAAACCAAAGTATGAGAGCTTACATTCAGTATCATTACCCATCCAACCCAGAGCAGTTTCCAGCTCAACATGTTCTATGGACACTAAGCTCTTCATTTCAGAACTATTTGGAAAGGTTTATTGGGGGACTCCAATACTTCCCACGGTTCTCCTTCCCCTATTTTGCCAGTCCTTTAACTCGAGTGTAGTGAGTCCACCCTCTCTCGGCTGTCCGTACGGCAGTCTCGGTAGACAGGAGCACTTGGTAGGGGCCTTCCCAATTGGGTTGGAGCTTGTCCTCCTTCCAGGTCTTGATCAGCACCAGGTCACCAGGCTGGACGTGATGAACTGCGAATTCGAGAGGCGAGGTCTGAGCGAGGAGTCCTTTGAGCCTGAGGGATGACAGGGTAGGAGATATGGCCAATGTATTGTTCCTCAAAAATTGATCATTAGTCTCCATGGTAGGAAGATCAGCAGTCCTGCCAAGGATGGGAGCCCATATAACATTTCATAGGGGACAACCCCACATCTTTCCTTGGAGCTGTTCTAATCCTCAGGAGAGCTGTTGGGAGTCATTTGGTCCCGGGCAATTTGGTTTTTAGGATCAGTTTCATAATTTGTTTCTTAAGGGTCTGATGCATTCTTTCCACCTTTCCCAAGGAAGAGGGTGCCAGGGAGAGTGATAGTCCCAATTGATGTCTAACCCTTCATTGTTCCCTTCAACACCTTTGAGGTGAAGTGACTCCCGTTGTTTGAGTCGATGTTTCCCACCAGACCGAACCGAGGTACGATCTGCTCTAAGACGACTTTGATGACTCTCCCTGCAGTGGCAGTTGAGAGGGGGAAGGCCTCCGCCCAGCCAGAGACGGGATCCACTGTTACCAGTAGGTATCTTTGTCATCCCACCCTAGCGTCTCTGTGAAGTCTACCTGAATGTTCTGAAATGGTCTCAACCTGGGTGGTCTCCCCTTTCATCTGTTTCCTTATTACCTTTTTGTTTATTCTTTGGCAAGTCACACATCCCTCACACACCTGTTTAGCAATAGTATAGACACCCACACACTCAAAATTCCTAAGTATTGCTCACACATGGCTTGGGGACCTCAGTGACTCCCCCTATGCAGTATGGGCATCAGGTCCCTCATCATGGGCTTGCTTATCATTTCTCTCCCACCAGGGAGCACCCACCTTCCATCTCCTGTTTTAGTTGCTCCTATTTTATCTAATTCCTTTTCTTCCTCTTTAGTAAACCGGGGCCTTAATGTTACCGTTGGAGTTGGAACACTGGGGATCGGGTTAAAGAGTCCGATTTCTTCCTCCAGAGAGGCTTGTTTGGCAGCCTCATCTGCGAGTCTGTTACTTACAGCCTCCATAGAGCTTCCCTTCTGGTGTCCATTTACATGGACAACAGCCATTTCTGTCGGGAGTAAAAGCCTTGCTTGACTAATTCTCCGTGGACCAATTATTTACCCTGACTGTTGATGAGATCCTGTTCGGCCCAAATTTTTCCAAAAGTATGCACTACTGATACATAGTCACAAACCCAAACAGACAGCCAAAATGGGGAGACAAAGAAACAACCCCCAAATGAAAGAACAAGAGAATTCTCCAGAAGAAGAGATAAATGAAGCAGAGATAAGAAATTTATCTGAAACAGAGTTCAGATGGTAAAGATGCTCAACAGCATAAAAAAAGATATAGTAATGATGAAAAAAGAATAGTCTGAGATAAAGAATGACATAACACAAATAAAAAACACATTGGAAAGACTACACAGCACATTAGGGGAAGGTGAAGATTGAATCAGTGAATTAAAAGACAGGGTTGAAAAAAATCAATCAATCAGAGAACCAAAAAGAAAAAAACAAAAACATGAGGCCAGCTTAAGAAAGCTGTGGGACAATGTGAAATGTAACAATATTAGAATAGCAGGTATACCAGAAGAGCCAGAAAAGGAGAAAAGGATAGAGAACGTGTTTAAAGAAATAATGGCAGAAAACTTCCCTAATCTGGTAAAGGAAAAAGTCACACAAGTATAGGAGGCACAAAGAACCCCAAGCAAGAAGAACCCACACAAGACACATCATAATTAAAATGCCAAAAATTATTATTTTTTATTTTTCAATCCTTACCCAAGGATATTTTCCATTGATTTATAGAGAGAGTGGAAGAGAGAGGGAATGTCAGAGAGAAATATCGATGTGAGAGAAGCACATTGATTGGTTGCCTCCTGTATGAGCCCTGACCAGGGCCTGGGCCGGGGAGGAGCCTGCAACCAAGGTATGTGCCCTTGACCGGAATCGAACCTGGGACCCTTTGGTCCACAGGCTGATGCTCTATCCACTGAGCCAAACTGACTAAGGCTAAAATGCCAAAAATTAAAGACAGAGAATCTTAAAGGCAGCAAGAGAAAAGCAAACTGTTACCTACAAAGGAGCTCCCATAAGGCTGACACCTGATTTCTCATCAGAAACTCTACAGGCTAGAAGGGAATGGCATGAAGTACTCAAGGTAATGGACAGCAAGGATCTGAAACTACGATTACTATATCCAGCAAGGCTATCATTCAAAATAGTTAGTCAGATAAAGAGCTTCCCAGACAAAAAAAGGCTAAAGGAGTACATCACCACCAAGCCAGCATTACAAGAAATGCTAAAGGGACTGCTGTAATGAGAAGAAGAAACAGAGAGAGAAACCTAGACATACTGAATTAAAATGGCAATAAATAAGTACCTATCTATAACAATAAAAGCGTAAGATGCTAATTAGACCAGATGTCCTTCTGGATGACCTTCCAGACAAAGCGGGGGATGCAAGGGAAGCCTGGGTCCTGGATGCTGGTGGCCAGAGGGAAGCCTGGGTCCCGGATGCCAGAGGGAAGCCGGTGCTGGCAGCCAGGGGAAAAAAGGCCTACTCTTGCATGAATTTCATGCATCGGGCCTCTAGTCAATAATAACCCTAAATGTAAATGGATTAAATGCTCCAATCAAAAGGCATAGGGTTTTTGAATGGATACAAAAACATGACCCAACTATATGCTGTCTACAAGTGACCCACTTCAGAACAAAAGACACACACAGGATGAGAATGAAGGGATGGAAAACAATTTTCCATGCAAATGGAAAAGAAAAAAAATAACTGGAATAGCAATACTCATATCTGACAAAATAGACTTCAAAATGAAGGCCATCACAAGAGACAACAAAGGTCACTACATAATACTAAAGGGATCGATCCAACAAGAAGATATAACCCTTGTAAACATATATGCACCCAATATAGGAGCATCTAAATATATTTTAAAAACTTCTATAAGACTTTATCAGAGAGATCGACAACAATACAGTCATAGTAGGGGACTTTAACATCCCACTGACTTCACTGGATAGATCGTCCAGACAAAAACTTAACAAGGAAACAATGACTCTAATGGACACACTGGATCAGGTGGATTAATTGACATTTATAGAATACTAGAGGCCCAATGCATGAATTTGTGCACTGGTGGGGTCCCTTGGCCTGGCCTGCAGGGATCAGGCTGAAAGTGGCAGTCTGACCTCCCCCAAGGGGTTTCCGATTGAGAGAGGGCACAGGCCAGGGGGAGGACCCCACTGGTGCATGGAGCGTCCAGTATGCATATAAGATCTTTGGTTAATCTCTTCCCACTCTCTCTCCTCCCCCCTTCCCTCTGAGATTCATCAGTCTATTCCATGTTTCCATGCTTGTGGTATCCACTCCTGCATTGAGCATCTGCCCCTTGGTGGTCAGTGCATGTCACAGCTACGCCGGTTGCTTAGGCTTTTATATATATACTAGAGGCCTGGTGCACAAAAATTTGTGCACTCGGGGGGGTTCCTCAGCCCAGCCTATGCCCTCTTGCAGTCTGGGACCCCTTGGAGGATGTCCACCTGCTGGCTTAGGCCCGCTCCCTGGGGGATCGGGCCCAAGCTGGCAGTCAGACATCCCTCTGGCAGCCTGGCAGCCCTCGGGGGATGTCCACTTGCCAGCGGGGAGCAGGCCTAAGCTGCAGTTCGACATCCTTAGCGCTGCTGAGGAGGCGGGAGAGGATCACACCACCACCACTGTACTGGCAGCCATCAGCCTGGCTTGTGGCTGAGCAGAGCTCCCCCTGTGGGAGCTCACTGACCACCAGTGGGCAGCTCCTGCATTGAGCGTCTGCCCCCTGGTGGTCAGTGTGTGTCATAGTGACCAGTCATTCCCAGTCTTTCTGCTGTTAGGGTCAGTTTGCGTATTACCCTTTTACTATATAGGATAGAGGCCTGGTGCATGGGGTGGGGGCCGGCTGGTTTGCCCTGAAGGGTGTCCCGGATCAGGGTGGGGGTCCCGCTGGGGTGCCTGGCCAGCCTGGGTGAGGGGCTGATGGCTGTTTGCAGCTGGTCACACCCCCTTCAGGGTGGGGGTCCCCACTGGGGTGCCTGGCCAGCCTGGGTGAGGGGCTGATGGCTGTTTGCAGCTCGTCACACCCCCTTCAGGGTGGGGGTCCCCACTGGGGTGCCTGGCCAGCCTGGGTGAGGGGCTGATGACTGTTTGCAGGCTGGTCAAGCCCCTCCCCCAGTGGGGACCCTCACTCCATGGAGGTTTGGCCAGCCTGGGTGGGGGATGATGGCTGTTTTCAGGCTGGCCACACCCCCTTTAGGGTGGAGGGGTCCCCACTGGGGTGCCTGGTCAGTCTGGGTGAGGGACTGAGGGCTGTTTTCAGTCTGCCCAAGACCCCTGGCGATGGAAGCTCCCAGCCTCTACTTTTTTTCTTTTTTTTTTTTATTCTGGGATTTATTTACCTTCTATAATTGAAGCTTTGTAGCCTTGAGAGGAGCTCAGAGCCGGCCAGGGCAGGTGGGAGGGAAGCCTCCTGCTCCCTTCAGCTCCATGGCCATGGCCGGCTGAAAGCAGGTATCTGGGGTTTATTTACCTTCTATAATTGAAACTTTGTTGCTTTAAGTGGAGCTCAGAGCTGCTGCGGCAGGCAGGGAACTTGGCTTTCTCCATCACTGGGGCAACCACGCCTCCTGCTCGCTCCAGCTTCGTGGCTGCCGGCCGCCATCTTGGTTGGGTTAATTTGCATATAGTTGCTCTGATTGGCTGGTGGGCGTGGCTTAAGGCATAGCGAAGGTACGGTCAATTTGCATGTTGTCTTTTATTAGTATAGATAAACTAGAGGCCCAGTGCATGAACTTGTGCACAGGTGGGGTCTAGCTGGCATGCCCCAATTGGGACCGATTGGCTGGCTGGGGGGAGGGACCTTGGGCATTTGGCTGGCCGACTCCACCCCCTGGTCGAACTCCTGGTTGAATTCCAGGTCGAACTCTCAGTCGAGGGGACAATTTGTATATTAGCCTTTTATTATATAGGATATCACCCCAACGCAGCAGTATATACATTCTTCTCAAGTGCACATGGATCATTCACAAAGGTAGACCACATGTTAGGATACAAAACAAGTTTCTACAAGTTTAAGAATCATATCAAGTATCTTCTCAGATCACAGTGGAATGAAATTACAAATCAACTACAGTAAAAACACCCCAAAATATTCAAACACATGGAAGCTAAATAGCATGTTATTAAACAATGAACGAGTTACCAACGAGAGCAAGAAAGAAATTTAAAAACTTCCTGGAAACAAATGAAAATGAATACATAACAACCCAAAATTTCTGGGACACAGCAAAAGTAGTCCTGAGTGGGAAGTTTAGGCCTATCTAAAAAAATAAGAAAAATCAACAAGAAACTATTTAAACCTACAAGTTAAAGAACTAGAAAGAGAACAACAAGAAAAGCCCAGAGTAAATAGAAGGAAGGAAATAATAAAGATTGGAGCAGAAATAAATAACATAAAGGCTAAAAAAAATACAAAAAATCAATGAAGCCGAAACCGGTTTGGCTCAGTGGATAGAGCGTCGGCCTGCGAACTGAAAGGTCCCAGGTTCGATTCCGGTCAAGGGCATGTACCTGGGTTGCGGGCACATCCCCAGTAGGAGATGTGCAGGAGGCAGCTGATCGATGTTTCTGACTCTCTATCTCTCTCCCTTCCTCTCTGTAAAAAATCAATAAAATATATTTTAAAAAAAAATCAATGAAACCAAGAGCTGGTTCTTTGAAAGGATAAACAAAATGAAATTGATGAATCATTAGCCAGACTCATCAAGAAACAAAGAGAGAGGACCCAAATAAATGAAAGTGGAGAAGTAACCACTGACACCACAGAAACACAAAGGATTGCAAGAAAATAACTATGAACAACTATACAACTATATGCCAACAAGCTGGACAATGTGGATGAAATGGACAAATTCCTATAAAAATACAATCTCCCAAAATTGAATCAGAAAACCTGAATCCTATCTAATAAAAGACAAAGAGGGTAATTGACCGTACCTTCGCTACACTTCCCATTGGCTAATCAGGGCGATATGCAAATTAACTGCCAACTAAGATGGTGGCCGGCAGCCACGAAGCTGAAGCGAGCAGGAGGCTTGCTTGCTCCAGTGATGGAGGAAGCCAAGGTTCCCCGCCTGCCGCGGCCTGGCTCTGAGCTCCGAAAGCAACAAAGTTTCAATTATAGAAGCTAAACAAACCCCAGATACCTGCTTTCAGCCAGCTGTGGCCATGGAGCTGGAGCCAGCTCTTAGCTCCAGTGACAGCAACAAAGTTTCAATTATAGAAGGTAAATAAATCCCAGAATAAAAAAAAAAGAAAAAAGGAGAGGCTGGGAGCTTCAGTTGCCGACCATCCTGAAAACGGCCCTCAGCCCCTCACCCAGACTGGCCAGGCACCCCAGTGGGGTCCCCCACCCTAAAGGGGGTGTGGCCAGCCTGAAAACAGCTATCAGCCCCTCATCCAGGCTGGCCAGGCACCCCAGTGGGGACCCCCACCCTGAAGGGGGTGTGACCAGCTGCAAACAGCCATCAGCCCCTCACCCAGGCTGGCCAGGCACCCCAGCGGGACCCCCACCCTGATCTGGGACACCCTTCAGGGCAAACCAGCCGGCCCCCACCCATGCACCAGGCCTCTAGCCTATATAGTAAAAGGGTAATACACAAACTGACCCTAACAGCAGAAAGACTGGGAATGACTGGTCACTATGACACACACTGACCACCAGGGGGCAGACGCTCAATGCAGGAGCTGCCCACTGGTGGTCAGTGAGCTCCCACAGGGGGAGCTCTGCTCAGCCACAAGCCAGGCTGATGGCTGCCAGTACAGTGGTGGTGGTGTGATCCTCTCCCGCCTCCTCAGCAGCGCTAAGGATGTCAAACTGCAGCTTAGGCCTGCTCCCCGCTGGCAAGTGGACATCCCCCGAGGGCTGCCGGGCTGCCAGAGGGATGTCTGATTGCCAGCTTAGGCCCAATCCCCCAGGGAGCAGGCCTAAGCCAGCAGGTGGACATCCTCTGAGGGGTCCCAGACTGCGAGAGGGCACAGGCCGGGCTGAGGGACCCCCTCCCCCCCGAGTGCACAAATTTTTGTGCACCGGGCCTCTAGTAGGACAATAATAACTGAAGAAATAGAAACAGTAATCCAAAATCTTCCAGCAAACAAAAGTCCAGGTCCAGACAGCCTCACATGGGAGTTTTACCAAATATTCAGAAAAGAACTAACACCTCTACTCCTCAAACTATTTCAGAAAATCCAAGACGAAGGAACACTTCCAAACTCTTTTTATGAGGACAGCATTATCCCTGTGGGAAGCCGCCTATTATCTTCACTAGCAGAGAGTTGTGGATAAGGAGCCAGAAGGCTGGTGACCTTTGAGCCCTGGCAAAGGTCAGAGCTGTGCACCAACTGTTTAGTCGAGACAATGGTAGCTGAAGCAACTTCCCCACCCGATAGTCATGTAAATCTTTGCTGATAAGATAGTCTGCCTGTTACTGGAAATTGCCTGCCTAAGGTCTTTAGGTGTATCCGAAACTGAATAAAAAGATGGCAAGGCCTGAGGTGGAGTCCTCCTGGGCTCCCGCCTGAACCCCCAATTTCCAGATTATTATTTCTTGTCTCATCTCTGTCATTTGTGTGCAGCCCCTCTTCCAGAGCCCGAACCCTGAACCATGTGGGACGTGAGATCATTCACAATCTCAATTTCAAAACTAGATAAAGACTCTACAAATAAAGAAAATTATAGGCCAAATCCCTGATGAACATAGATGCTAAAATCCTCAACAAAATATTAGCAAATTGGATCCAGCAATACATTAAAAAGACCATACACCATGACCAAGTGGGATTTATTCCAGGGATGCAAGGCTGCTACAATATTCACAAATCAATAAATGTGATACAGCCCTAGCCAGTTTGGTTTGGTGGATAGAGCCTTAGCCTGTGTACTGAAGGGTCCCAGGTTCGATTCTGGTCAAGGGCACATGCCTGGGTTGCAGGCTTGATCCCCAGTGTGGGGCATGCAGGAGGCAGCTGGTCAATGATTCTCTATCATCATTGATGTTTCTATCTCTCATAATATTGTACATAGAAAACTTTAAAGACTCTACCAAAAAACTACTAGATTTAATAAATGAATTTGGTAATGTAGCAGGATACAAAATCAGCACCCCAAAATTGATGGCTTTTTTATATACCAATAATGAATTCTTAGAAAGAGAAACTAAACAAGCAATTCTATTTACCATTGCAACAAAAAAAATTAAGATACTTAGGAATAAACTTAACCAAGGAGTCAAAAGACCTGTACTCAGAAAACTACAGGACATTGAAAAGAGATAAACAGGTGAAGAATATACTGTGTTCATGGATTGGTAGAATCAACATCATTAAAATGTCCATGTTATGCCCAGATTTCAGGATCCCCAAGAAACCACATCAGGGAGCCAGCCAGTCCGATGCAAAAGCATAAGAGTCTTTATTCGAGCTAGCTCGGCTGCCCCACCTTGCCGATGCAGCGACAGGAAGCAGAGAGAGAGAGAACTCTGTATGGAGACGGGTTTTATAGGGGGTTGGAGTAAGGGGAGGAGAAAGGACTGTGCTCTGCCGATTGGCCAGGCGCAAGTCGGTGTCTTGTTCCTGGGTGTGGCTAGCAGAGTCTTAGACTTCCGGGAAGAAGCTCCTTGCCAAGCACATGGCCAAGGTAAGATGGAGGGCATAGCACTTACCCTGGGGCAAGATGGAGGGCATAGCACTTACCCTGGGGCAAGATGGAGGGCCTAGCCCTCGCCCTTTCATTCCCCCTTTTGTCTTGGAACTTCCGGCTCAATCATGAGACGGACTGCATTTCTATTCCACCGTTGCTAGAGGCCCGAACTGGGCACACAGAACTATCAACTGAACTATCCCTATACGCTTAACAAATGGTCCGGTGGAAGGGAAAGAAACCATTTTAGCTTTAACAACTTCTATTGAAATAGGATTTTTCTTCTTAAAATTCCTCCATGGCTATCAAAAAGCCAAATAAAGATTAATTTATCGCCGAAACCGGTTTGGCTCAGTGGATAGAGCGTCGGCCTGCGGACTGAAGGGTCCCAGGTTCGATTCCGGTCAGGGGCATGTACCTGGGTTGCGGGCACATCCCCAGTAGGAGATGTGCAGGAGGCAGCTGGTCGATGTTTCTAACTCTCTATCTCTCTCCCTTCCTCTCTGTAAAAAATCAATAAAATATATTAAAAAAAAAAGATTAATTTATCTACTGTCCTGATGTTTGCATAAACACAACAAGAATGGTAACCGACCACCTTTGCTGGAATCTCATGGTTGAATCTTAATGTGCCCCGTAGGGCCAGGAAGCCAAGCCATCCAACTGCCATCAGGCCCGCCTGCAGTATCTGCTGAGTTAGGTGAATCCCTCACCTGTAGCAACTCCACCTGAGCCCACGCTCTAGGCTTTAAGCCCATCTCAGTAGCCCTCCTACTTGTTGCAGCCCAGAGTGTGTGGGGGTTCCGCAGGGACGCAGAGGCATCCTTACTGCTCCCCTTCTACTCTTACCAACCGCCAGTGATGGTAGGGCATCGGCCTGACGCTCCAGCGCCAGCCATCTTCAGGGCTTCCAAGCAGGATACCAGGCTTTCTTTGTGGCATTCTTACTGGCTTCAAGTCTTTAGAGCTCAGACAGGGCTCTTTAAAACATGATACTCCAGTCAAAGTTTTCCATTAATAAAACCACTATTAGGAACCAGTCTTATTGAATCTATGCAAAGAAATGTATTGCCATGACTTATTTAGCATTGCCAATATTTCAGAGGAATTATATAAGGAGAAAAACATACTGATCTGCTCTAAGATTTTCTGACTTTCCTTGCCAATTCCTTTTAACAAAACAGTAACTATTGGCATTAAACCTTCTTTCTATGCATAACCATGCCTCAGACCTTCTATTCCAACTACCCCTGACATGGGCATGGTTACGCAGGCCTGCAAGCAGTACATAGGCTGCCAACTGTCAACTGTATTTCAACAGAGACCAAAACCTGATGGGCACCCTTTCCTGCCCAGTTGGGCACCTGCCCTCTTGGCAGCTAGACATCCTTTACTTTTGGGGTTCACCCCACACAGTCCCCTTCCAGGACAGCCAACATACATTCAAACCTGCAAGAGAATCAAAGGTCAATATAACATATCAATACAATGAAACATAATATTGGCATCATGGCCGTTTCAGGCAGCCAAATCTTCCGCTACTAAACATGTGATACTAAAGTCTATTCCTGATCTTCCTATGAATTGTCCTTGTCTTTTTGGAGCCATGTCCATGAAGACGCAGGCATTATCTAAGTCTATTTAATGTTACCAGCATCAGGCAGGTTGAGCACGCCGTAGCTTGAGCTTGAGCGGGTTGTGTTGATCTCGATTGACGCTCCATTTGGTGACGAAGTCTTTCCGGGTCGCGGATGGGTCCGCTGACCAGATGTGGGTGTGATGGACCCAGGTCGCGACGCCGTCTATCTATTTTGAGAGCGGTGGGGGTCGTCAGCACCACGGTGTAGGGTGTAGGGACCTTTCCAACGTGGCTCCAGGGTCTCCAGGTGGTGCCTCAAGGGAGTGCGTTAGGAGGGGGTATCAGCCCCTCCTTTGCTAGCAGCAACAGGTACCAAACCCTTTCAGTACATTTGACCAGCTTCATTCCGCCTATCTTTACAGATTCCAAGGCCTATTGTCTTCCTTTAACCAGCAAGCCAAATGACACTGGCTTGTATTATCTAATTCAGCACAGGCAGGGGGAACGGCCCATTAAATCTTTGCCTTGAGGAACTGTGAGCCCCACCCTTAAATGTCCCAATCAGACTAGAAAAGCCACAAATACTTTTAAATTTACCCCAGAATTCCAAAATCCCAACCCAGCACAGGATATCACATAGCAAATCAAAGTTCCCAGCAAACAAACAGACAGAGATGTTTACAAACATCAAATAAACATTTATACTTACACCTTTTCAGTGAACAAGTATTTTTACAGTCTTGGGCTCTTGAGCAAATAACAGGAACACCGCCCAAGCCCCCTGATGGGGGCCTGACAGGAACAGATGTGGGGGCCTTTCTTTCCCACATCCCAGGACAGGATTCTTGACCTATGTCTCATTCAGATAGAAACGGTTTTCATCACAAACAAACAAACAAATCCAAAACCAAAAACCAAGAAAATCAAGGCCAGAAGTACCCTCTGATGTTTCAGGAGTACCAAGGAGAAGTTAGGCAGTGTCCAGCCCTTCTCACAATCCACCACCAGTGACCAGTTCCAGCTTACTGGCCTAACATTTCTTTTTCTTTCCATCACACCAAAGCCATGCTTTCCAGTTAGTTAGAACTTTTAGCCTTAATTTTTAGGTGACACGTAAATAATTAACATTCCTCAGATTAACAATACATTCAAATTTAACAACAAGGATACATATTTAAGCAATAGGACAGATCAATTTACAGAAGAGGAGACAGCATGCAATCCAAACCACAGCTGTGGGTAAACACATTATAAACCACAGTTTCTATCTGACTTTAGAAATTGGATTACTGCTATCAGTCCCTTTTAAAGACTTTGACATAACCTTTAATTGTCCTTAGTTTAAGGAAAGCAGGGTTTTCTAGATTTAAGAGATTAGCTTAAAAATAAATCCGAGAGGCAAGCACACTTGCTGCCCCATAAAACTCCGCCTCAAAGCTCCACCCCTGACTAAATCAGAGGGAGGGGCCTTTGCTGTTTCAAGATGGCGGCCCCCAGGGGAGCGGCAAACCATGCGGCCAACATGGCGGCTGCCAAGTCATGCAGCCCAAAATGGTGGCTGTACCTATAAGCAAAGGCATTTAGTTACCACAATAACACAATTTTTCCCAATTCAATCCGAACATTTCTTTGTCAGGTTCATCTCTGCCATTTTTAAGGCCAAAACAGTCTCGGGTTTTTATTCTGTACACAGCAAAAGGTCAAGTTCAGCTCAAAACTATGCGCACTCGTATTTAAACAGGCCTTTTCCCTTTACACGTGCACAGAAATCCCGGATGCATTTTAAAACTTTTCAATTACAAGAAGGACTTTTAAATTAATACTTTTACATTTAAGGATACATTTAACTTCTATCATCTAGCTGGGGCGATCTCCACGGGAAGGGCCCGGCTCAAGTCCAGAGTCGCCGCCGCTGCTGGCCCCCCCGTGTGTCCGGCCTGCGGGCTCCTCAGGAGACCTCCCCCCGGACCCGACGCCGCCGGGGGACCTCGCTGCTCCCGCCTCCCGTGAGCGACCCACCGGCCTCGCCCCCCCGCGCTCCGCTCGCTCGCCACACACCTGGGGGCCGACGCCCGCCTGCTGCCGCTGCCGCCAAGCCGCCTGGGCCCGAGGCGCGGCCGGGCTCCAGGGCGAGGGCTGCGCTCGCCATGCGCCGCGCTCCTGCACGCCTGCTCCGGGTCGCCCGGCGCCCCGACTGCGCAGCATTAATGGTTTCACATGGTTTTAGAAGCTCATAATACACCACACCTTCCTGATTTCCACCAAATGCAGGGCATTGTGTTCTTTCTGAAGTGATTTGGCCTTGCAGTCGATGTTGATGGTTGACCTGGATCAACCCTTGATTTTGTGTGTTTGGGATTCTCAAAATAAATCCACTTTTCATCGCCAGTCACAATTCGATGCAAAAAGACTATTTCGTGCCATTGAAGCAACATTTTACTGATGACTTTTCGGTTTTCCATTTGTCTTTCGTTCAGTTGATGTGGCACCCATTTTCCTTCCTTTTAAATCTTTCCCATTGCGCCCTAGCTGGTTTGGCTCAGTGGATGGAGCGTCAGCCTGGGGACTGAAGGGTCCCGGGTTCGATTCTGGCCAAGAGCACATGCCTGGGTTGTGGGCTCAATCCCCAGTGGGGGGCATGCAGAAGGCAGCCGAACAATGATTCTCTCTCATCATTGATGTTTCTATCACTCTCTCCCTCTCCCTTCCTCTCTGAAATCAATAAAGAAATATATTTTTTAAAAAAATCTTTCCCATTGCTTGTAAATGATCAGAAATTGTTTGCTGAGCAACGTTTAATCTTTCTGCAAGTTGTTTTTGAGTTTGACACATATCTTCATCCAATAATGCTTGTAATTGTTGGTCTTCAAACTTTTTCAGTTGACCTGGACGTTCTTTGTCTTTCACATAGAAACCATCACTTTTAAAGCATTTAAACCAGCATTCACAAGTATCTTGAGATGGAGCATGTTCACCATAAGCTTCCCAAAGTATTTAGCAGCACTTTTCTTCAAAATAAAGTAATGAATTAAAACTTCCCGCAAATGCTCTTTTTTGGCATGAAATTCTACATTTTTAAGTGTAAAAATATCTATGATGTTAACACCTTCAGCAAATTTGACATATGAAGTTTTGAAGCTTGCTGTCAATACAACAAAATAGCATACATATCAAATCGCATATATATCAACATATGTGTAACTCCATCTATTGAAAAACATCTGCATTATTAACCAGTACACCTAATAAATATGGAACTGCCATTTGACCCAGTGATCCCACTTCTAGGAATATATCCTAAAAACCTGAAACACCAATCAGAAAGAATGTATGCAGCCCTATGCTCACAGCAGCACAATTTACAGTAGCTAAGATCTGGAAACAGCTCAAGTGCCCATCAGTAGATGAGTGGATAAAAAGCTGTGGTACATTTACACCACGGAATACTATGCAGTAGTAAAATAGAAGAATCTCTTACCCTTTGAGACAGCATGGAGGCACCTGGAGAGTAGCATGCTAAGTGAAATAAGTCAGTCAGAGAAAGACAAGTATCACATGATCTTAGATATGTGGAATCTAAGTAACAAAATAAACTGATGAACGGAGTGGATGCAGAGCCATGGAAGCATGGAACAGAGTGCGGAATCTCAGAGGGAAGGTGGGTGGGAGGCAATCAACCAAAGACCTTCTGTGCAAATATGCACAACCCATGGACACAGACAATAAGGTGCTGAAGGCCTATTGTCTGTGTCCATAGGGGGTGTGGGATGGAGGGGGTTAAGAATTATTTTAAAAGAATAATTTTTTTAACAAGTATGCACTACTCCATAAGCAGTTACAGTTGGTGCATATAGTGCCTTCTTAAGGCTGGTTAAGAGCATATAATTCACAGGTCTGGGCTGACCAGCTATTAGGGAGTCTACCTCCCTCACACAAGGAACATTTGGTTCCATCAATGATAGTGTAGCCATTATGTCTCTTTCCCTCTGTTACCCGGGATGACCCATCAAGGAACAGCTTGGCCCATCCTGCAGTGGGACGTTCACTTGTATCCTATGATGTGTAGGCAGCTGTGTGCGATCTCTCCTTTCCATAGGAAACTGGCGGGGTTCAGGCAGGCCCCGTGGTCAAAACCAAATCATCCCTTTCTAATAATATGGCCTCATCCTTCAGAACTCGGGAGTCTGTCGGCCGTCTCCCGCTCTCTGATTCAGCATGCTCCTGACCGATGTGGAGTGCTCACTATTGAGACTATTGAGGCTCCTCCGAAAGTTAGTTTCCTGCTTTCCTCTGCCAGTAAGGCGCCTTCGGGCCATCCTCTGGAAACGGAGTCAAGGAGCTTGGAAACTGGAAATGGAGGCCTCGGGTTGTCTTTCCCACCCCTCCCCCAGGTCTAGGCGAGCACCCCAAGTGCTACTCCCTGGTCCACTGTTACAAACAAATGGAACGGTTTCTCCAAAGACGACAGGGCGAGGACCGGGGCCACAATGAGAGCTCGTTTCAGTTCCTCTGTTGTCTGAGTTCCTCTGGAGTCTGTGTTAGGGGCCAGGCTCTCCTAACAGCTTGAGATATGAAGCCTTTGTCTTTTGAGCTTATGAGTCAATCCACAACCGGCAATAACTAGTTAGCCCCAAGGCCCTCTGAGCTCCCTCCTCGTTTTGGGTATAGGCAGACTCACTATGCCTGGGATCCTCTCTGGGTTTATTCGTCTTTTTCCTTCACTAACTAAATGCCCTCAGTACTTAACTTCCTTTCCTACAAATTGCAGTTTATTTTGGGGGACACGCAACCCTTTCCTCCCAGAAAGTTGAGCAGATTTGTCGTAGTTTCTGACACTTTATCTTTCCTCTCCCCATTATGAGGAGGTATCTGTGTTCTGTAGAAGCTGGGTCCCTGCCAGAGGCTGAAACTCCTCTGTGCTCTTTCCAGGATCTGGCCAAATACATCTGGGGCCTCCGTGAAGCCTTGGGGTAACACGGTCCAGCGGTCCTGTTGTTTCCCACCACTTGTCGGATTCTCCCACTCACAGGCAAAGAGGTCTCTGCTCTTAGGGTCTGGGGGACATGCCCAAATGCGTCTCTTAGATCCACTACACTGAACCATTTGTGTTCAAATGGGATTTTGCTTAGGAGGGTGAGGGGTTAGGCACAACAGGATGGCAGGCCTGGACAATCTGATTATAGCCCTCAAGTCCTGCACTAGTCTGTATGACCCATCAGGTTTCTTAACCGGGAGGATTGGGGTGTCGTACGGTGACATACAGGGCTCCAACAGTCCATCTTTAATTAATCCCCTGATTACCGATTGTAGGCCCCTCCTTCCTTCCATAGGGATGGGGTGTTGCCTTCTGCAAACGATTTCCTCCGGCTGTTTTACCTCAGTCTGTAATGGCGTGATTTTTAAGCCTCCCCTGTTGCCCTCCTTGACCCACATGAGGGGATCCATCTTCTTTTCCTCCTCTTCCATCAGAAGAGCCATCATTACTTTTATTTGTCCTTCTTCTACCCCCAACCCTAGACCAAACCTCACAATCAAGTCCTGATTCAGAAGTTAACTCCTGCCTCAGGAACACATAATACTGACCCCTCGATTTGTTCTGATCCCATCGTGAGTAGCATTTTCTTGAAAATTGAAACCTGAAATCCCTTCCCTTTTACCCCTAAGACAGTGAATTTTCCTTAGATAATTCTGTACTCTTCAGTTGATACATAAGAGAGCAGTGAGCAGACCAAAAAAATCACCTCTTCTCCCTCCGGTCCCACCCTCAGATTTACCAAGCGTTCCTGGTGGGACCTAGTCCCCGCTAGTCCGCATCGAAGGTCATAAGGGGATCACTTTTTCCTCCATCTTTAATTCTGGACATTTTCTTTTAAAGTGTCCCAGCTTTTAACACTTGTAATACCCATTTATATTTTTAGAAATTTTCCCTTGCATTTCCCTTTTGTCTCTCTGCTGGCACCTGGGGTTAGCATTTCTCCATGTCTGCCGGGAGGAGCCTGACCCACCGCTGTCTGACCACCTCGTCCACAGCGGAGACCATGCTGCTTGCCTTCTGTTTCTGTGTCTCCTCCTCCCTCTTATAAAGATTTTCTGAGCGTCTCTCAGTAATTCTTCTATTGGTTTTTCATTCCAACCCTCAATCTTTTGCAACCTTTTGGCAATGTCTGGCCAGCTCTTGGTCACAAACGTGGCCTTCAAAAGGCCTTGTTCTATTGGGTCTTCTGGGTCGAGGCGGGGATATTTTCTCATCCGATCCCTGAGTCTTTGTAAGAAGGCTAAAGGGTTTCCTCCTCTTGTTGGACCTCAAATGCCTTAGACACATTCTGTGACCTAGGAGCAGACTCCTTTAACCCCTTAATTATAAGTTCCCTGAGGTCCTGCGTTTACACTTGGTCCTTAGGGTCATTGTTACCCAGTTGGGGTCAACATTTGGAAACTTCTGTTCAGCTGGCAAGACCCCCTGCCCAGGAGGATGTTGTCTCTCCCAGATGTTCACGGCTGCCCTTCCGATCATTCCTCTCTCTTCCCCTGTAAATAAGATGTTCATAATGAACATCTCAGCCCAAGTCTAGAAGCTGGGTCCTATAAACTGGTCCAACTGGTCTGCTAGACCCAGGGCATCTTCTAAAAATGGTTTCATCTCGTTCTTAAAATTCCTAACCTCTGTGCTGGTGAGAGGAGCATTCACAAATCCAATTTCCCCTCCTCCTATGGGAACCTCTCAGAGAGCAAACACTGGCTGCTTATAAGGGATTGGGAAGTTCTCAATGTCTTCGGTCCATTGCTCTAACTCTTTTCTTAGATTTGGGGGAGGAGCAGTTGGCTGGGCTCCCCACAATCTTCAGTCCCTGTCTCTTCTGGCTCCTTGGTCGCCCTCTGCTCCTGCTGCCTCCCAGTCTGTGGAATGTAAGGAGGGGTAAACATGATAAGGGGCCCCAAGGTTTTTCCTTGAGTCCCTCCTCCTCTTTAAGAGGAAACATACGGGCCTGTCCCTGTAACCAGCAAAGGGCATAACCTTTCTCCTCCTGTGTGGACGAAGTCTTCTCATTCCCCTAAATAACTCGAGTTTGGCACACCCAGTCTTCATCTGAGCCAAACACGGGTCAAAAGACAGAAGGTCTACAAATTGGGTCTTTAGGCCATATCAAACTGAAAAATCAGATGGGAGCTGAAAACCAGGTATTACAGGCTGTATTAGGAGAAAATCCTGCCGGGCTGTCTCCCAAGGGGAGAGCATTAACCCGTGCAGAGGTGAGCACGCCATTTGAGGGGAGGAATGGGAAGGAATGGGGGCTTAGGGTACTCGGCGCGCGCTGATTGGTGGCTTAATGCATGGTCCATATAAGGTACATGGTTAGGCACTCAGGTATTTCCAGGCTGCAGGTTACGTCATGTTTGCTGTTACTCCACCCACCAGTTGGGGGAAGGGAGAATCTATCAGAAACAACAGTACTTGACCATCTTTTGTTTCTTTTTGTCCCTGGTTGGGGACTTCCCCCCTAGAGCCTCAGCATTTTCCCCAATGGACTATCTGGGGGAATGCTAACCGAGCCTCCTTGGCTCCGCTTTCCTTGGTTTCCCTAGGCCTAGAATTCTTGTTTCCCATTTTCGGCAGGTCCTTTGTGACTACCCTATGTGCTCACCCCCCCACCCTCCCCACTGGAGGTTTCTTGCACACCCTCAGATTCACTTTGTCCATCTCCCACCGTTTCCCTCCCGGGAGAACGAAACTGTGGATCGGGATTCTGCACTCACTTTATGTCCAGGACATGCCTCAGTTATACACTCTCTGCCTCCAAAAATACCCAACCACCAAGGCAGTACTTACAGTCCAATTTTCCTACCTTGTCCCATGCGTGAGGTTGCCTGGCTGCCACGGTGCCTTCTTCCTCTTCCCTGTGTTGGTCTCGGGCTTGTCTATGGCTTCCGCGGGGAGATGGGGCACCCAGGCAGAGCAGGCCCCTGTGGGATGCGTCTCCTCCTCGACCAGGGCCACGCTCTGCACGGGCACTGAGATCTTGGATGAGCCCCCAAACTTGTGAGAAACGTGCTAACCTGTCCAAACTCAAATAATGGACTTAGAGACACAAAGTACAGCAATAGCGAAACTTTTAAAAAATATATATATTTTATTGATTTTTTACAGAGAGGAAGGGCGAGGGATAGTTAGAAACATCTATGAGAGAGAAGCATCGATCAGCTGCCTCCTGCACACCCCCTACTGGGGATGTGCCTGCAATCAAGGTACATGCCCTTGACCGGAATAGAACCAGGGACCCTTCAGTCTGCAGGCCTACGTTCTATCCAGTGAGCCAAACCGGCTAGGGCAGTGGTTGGCAAACTCATTAGTCAACAGAGCCAAATATCAACAGTACAATGATTGAAATTTCTTTTGAGAGCCAAATTTTTTAAACTTAAACTATATAGGTAGGTACATTGTTATTAACCTACCTATATAGTTTAAGTACTGTTGATATTTGGCGCCTCCCCCGCGCTGCGTATCCCGTGTCTCCTGTCGCCCGAGACCAACACCCCCTACTTCTTCTAATGCCACTTCTTCAAAATAGACTCGCCCAGGCCGAAAACTGACCTCTGCGCATGGGCCACGAAGTTTTAATCGCACTGTAGGTGCGCGCCCGCACGTGGTATTTTGTGGAAGAGCCACACTCAAGGGGGCCAAAGAGCCGCATGTGGCTCGTGAGCCGCGGTTTGCCGACCACTGGGCTAGGGCAATAGCGAAACTTTTAATGGCGGTCTTGCAAGATTCGGTGTCTGGTAGGCACACCAGGGGTGGTTACAGCTAGCAATTTATCCCTAGTGCGCAAGTCCCTCCTCCGGTTCCTCATTGGCTGAGTACTATGGAACGCACAATCTTCCCAGACATCGCCCAAGCTTCGTGATTTCCTATTGGGCTATTTAAAAAGTGGCTGTGGGCTTTGGATTGTCTCCACCTCCCTTTGTCTCTGTGGTGGGAGGCCTCCTGGGGTGTGTGCCTTCTGCCAGTATAGTCTTTACCGACTTCCTCACTTCATCGTCATCCATCCTCCCCTGTTGGTGGGCTCTTTCCAACATCCTGTTTGCCTGGGGGCTTTCCAGGTGCAAGAGCTTTGTCACGTCCACAGGCCGCCATGCAGTAATTTTCCATTCCGGGTTAAATGCCTTGCTTTGAAAATGGACCGCCTCTGGCTCTATTTCTAACATTTGGACTCAGGTTGCCTTCTCTTACACAGCGAGGGGTTTGTTCGAGGCTTTGCAGCTCTGAGAGCTGGTGTGCACAGTGAGCCTGACACAGTCCTTCATCAGCTTTCCCTGAAGTGTGACATCTGCAAAAAACTACACACATCGACACATTCTGTGAAGCGTACACAACCATTCACTGTGTGGCTAGACCACCGTTTACTGCATATAGACTTTGGGTTGTGTCCAGTTTGGGGTGGTCAGGAGCAGGGCTGCTCTGGCCACCCAGCCCTCTGCCTGGTGCGTAGAGGACATGCTTCAATGGGTTCCGTGGGGACAATATTGGGCCCAGGCTGAGCAGTGACTCAGCTTTAGTATAAATCGCCATTTTCCAAGGTCGTTGAACCCACTCCCACTCTCGTCAGCAGGTGCTCTCTTCCTCACCAGCTAGGTAGCCTGAGTCCCTGGCATGTGCCTTGGCCTGAAAGTGAACTGGTGACCTTTTGGTGCGCGGGATGACTCTAACCAACTGAGCCATCTGGCCTGGGCACCAGCCATTATTTTTTTGAATACATCTCCCTGCTCCATTCTTTCCTGTCTCTCTTTTTGTGACCTCAGTTGCACAGATGTAGATATTTTTATATTGTCCAAGAGATCCCTCAGGCTCTTTAATCTACTCCCCACTGTCTTTTTCAGATGGAATAAATTCTATTAATAATCTTCCAGTTCACTGAGTTCTCCTCTGCCCTTGTACTCCTCTGTTAGGCCCATCCAGTTATTAACTTTATATTTATGATATTCCAATGTTTAGTTCTAGAATTTCCACTTTTTAGAGATAATTTCTAGTTCTCTGTTGTGATTTTTAAAAAAATCGTTTCACTTGTTAAAGGTACTTTTTCCCTTACATGAGTGACTATAGTTACAATAGTTACTTTAAAATCTTTGTTTGCTAATTCCATCATTGGGGTCATATTAGGGATTAACCTCTATTACTTTTTTTTTTTTTTTGAGAATAGCTAACATTCTCCATTTCTTTGTATACTGAGTAATCTTGGATTATATCATGGACATTGTGAGTGTTATTTTGTGTTGATGTTGGATTCTCTTATAATAACTAGAGAGTGTTGATTTTATTATTTTTGTGTTCCTGTTAGCACAAAGTGGTTAACTCAGGGCTCAGGCTGCAAAGGCGTTCCGTGGTCCCACACGCAAGAGTTCAGATCTCAGCCCAGCTGCTTGGAGTCTGCTCCACATCTGTACTGAAATATCACCTGGAGATTTAGGCCCAGTTTACAAACAAAATTGGGGGCTCCCCTTCTCCTACTGGTCCCCTCTGGGATGCCCCTTTACCTTCCAGAGGGTGCCATTGCCTCAAATGTGTCTCCCAGGGCAAGAGGATTGCAGGTGTTTGGTTGCTGTAGTATCTGCCCTGTGTGGCGGGGATGTGGCCTGACCTTAGACTGGTAGCTGTGGAAACAGGCAGCTACCCAGTGTTCCCTCCTTCCCTGGCTCCGCCCGTCACCTGCCCGCTTGTGCTCACCCTGGCAGCTGCAGGTGCTATTCTGTGTTTTGTCTAGAGTTCACAGTCCGTCTATGGGAGGGCAGTTCTATTGGAGTTTATGCCACCACACTGGAAATGGAAACCCTGAGCGTCCATTTCTGTGATAAAAACCCTGCTGGGATCTTAGAATCCCTTTTGCACTGAATCTGTAGGTTATGTTGGGGAGAAATGAGCTTTCTGATTCTTGAACTTGGTATGTCCCTCCATGTGTTTATTTTTTCTGTAATTTCTCTCAATCATGTTTTATGATTTTGTGTCTATAAGTCTTTGGCTTTTTTAAAATCCTCACTCGAGGATATTTTTCCATTGATTTTCAGAGAGAGTGGAAGAAAGGGAAAGACAGAGAAATGTCAATGTGAGAGAGACACATCTATTGGTTGCCTCTCGTATGCCCCCAACCAGGGCTGGGAGCCTGCAACTGGGGAACGTGCCCGTGCCGGAATAGAACCCGGGACCCTTTGGTCTGCAGGCTGACACTCTATCCACTGAGCCAAACTGGCTAGGGCTGTCTTTGGCTTTTTTTGTTAGTTTTATACCAAGGCATTTGTTGTTGTTGTTGTTTTAAATATATTTTTTATTGATTCCAGAGAGGAAGGGAGAGGGAAAGGGAGAGATAGAAACATCAATGATGAGAGAATCATTGATCGGCTGCCTCCTGCACGCCCCCTACTGGGGATTGAGCCCACAACCCGAGCATGTGTCCTTGGTTGGAATTAAACCTGGGACCCTTCAGTTCGCAGTCGGACACTCTCTCTACTGAGCCAAACCAGCTAGCTAGGGCTGTTTTTTGTTTTTTAAAAAAATATTTTTATTGATTTCAGAGAGAAGAAGGGAGATGGAGGGAGAGATAGGAATATCAGTGATGAGACTCATTGATCGCCTACTTCCTGCAGGCCCCCTACTGGGGATCAAGCCCACAACCCGGGTACATGCCCCGAGCATGAACTGAACCATGACCTCCTGGTTCATGGGTCGACACTCAAGCACTGAGCCACACCAGCTGGGTGGCATTTGGTTTTGTGATGCTCTTTTAAGTGGTGTCATTTTAAAAGTTTAATCTTTTACATCTGAACTGCCATTCAATCCATGGTCAGTGCCTAATATTTTAGATTTGGATAGCCTGTCCGAACGATCAATGCTCACTACACAGACTTTGCCAATGACTAACCTATGGCTGTTGCATTGCCCAGGGCACTTGCAGGGAACCTAAAAGTTTTCAGGGGTTGGGGCTTGAGCTTTATAAACTCATTCTGGAGCTGAGTGAGGGGCAACTTACGCTAGGCAGTAACTGCAGCAACAAGCAATTCTAAGAAACCACTTGATGGGCATGGTGCTTCGAAAGTGGAGCCTGGCAGTGCCACCCCTGTCCAGGTAAGGGGGACTCAGAATGCCACCAGGCCTCACCTGAGAGCAAGGCTGTTCCAGGCTTGCACTTGGGGTGGTCAGGGAGACGGCATGAGGAAGCTGGCCTGTCAGAGTGATGCCAGGACAGAGAAGTTCCCACTTGAGCTTTGAAGTAAGCTCCTCTCTGAGCAGAACTAGTAAAACCATGTACAATGGCTATAGTTAGCCCTTTGTGGGAGTCAGCCCAGAGGCTGTTGTGAGTCATTTGAGAGTTGCAGACAGTCAGCCCCGTCCCGGAGATCTGGGTCAGTCTGTTTGCTGCAGGCCCGACTCTAATTTAGGAGCTATCATCTGACCAGTGGGGTCCTGCTGTTCCAGAGGCTGTATGTCTGTCCAGCTTTAAGTCTAAGTCCCAGGTTTGTCCCCCACCCCTCTCCCCAGGAGACACCTTGGGCCACTGATTGACCCTCCCGAGCTTCAGTTCACTCTTCTCCAACACAGTCTTGGCTTGGCTCAGAGGCAGAGCTCTGTGCATCGGTCTGGTTATTACTGTGGCCACTTTCTTGGCAAGGCAGAACAGAGAGGGGCTGTCTCTTCTCCAGACCCATCAAGTCACAGGCTACTGTCCAGTACTCCAGCCTCTTACAGCCATGTCCTGGGGCAAAGGGGCCAATCAGGCTAAGGAATGCCTTCTGACTTATCTGAAAGGTCTGCTCTCCACAAGTGGACAAGCTGGTCATCTGTTGTACCTGGTTGAATACTGCCCCCCCTCCTCAAACTCATGTCCACCCAGCACCTCACATATGACATTATTTGGAAAGAGGGTCTTTGCCCATGTAATTGTTAAGAAGTTTGATAGGAAATAATTTTGGATGTAGGATGAACCGTAAATCCAATGACTGGTGTCCTAATAAAATGAGAGGGCAGAAAGAGAAAAGCCATGCGACTAGAATAAATGTCTAAGTCCCCAGGTCTGTGATAATGTTCCGAAGGCCCTAAGAAATGGATATGTGAGTGTTTACAGATTAGCTATGTGTTCATGAGCTTGTCCCTGGGATGTGGATGTACTTGACCAAGCACTGCTGCCTGGGGTGTGGGAGTCACCCAGATAGGACTCCAGGAACTGGGTCCCCACAGCTGCCATCTAGCTGCCAGACTTTATTTTTTTATTTTTTAAAAAACATATTTTTATTGATCTCAGAGAGGATGGGGGAGAGAGAGACAGAAACATCAATGATGAGAATCATTGATCAGCTGCCTCCTGCACACCCAACACTGGGAATCAAGTCTGCAACCTGGGCATATGCCCTTGACTGGAATCAAATCTGGGACCCTTCGGTCCACAGGCTGACGCCCTGTCCACTGAGCCAAACCAGCTAGGGCTGCAGCCTTTATTAAAAAGCTATTTTGTTATGTACTTCAGGCAGACAACAAAAGCACAGGTAATAGAGCAAACACACTTTGTACCTTTCGTACAGCAGAGCAAGGCAGAAATGATTGACTTGGTTATTTGTTCTTATATTAAACTAGTGGCCCGGTGCACGAAATTCATGGGTGGGGGCGGTGTCCCTCAGCCCGGCCTGCACCCTCTCCAATCTGGGACATCCCTCTCGCAATCCAGGACCGCTGGCTCCTAACCACTCACCTGCCTGCTGGCCTTCTCGCCCCCCCCTGCCTCCCCCCCCCAAGCCTGCTTAACCCCAACTGCCCCCCCCCCCCCCCCGCCTGCTTGCTCCCAACTGCCCTCTCCTGCCAGCCTGATTGCCTCCAACTGCCCTCCCCCGCTGGCCTGATCACCCCTAACCACCTCTGCCTTGGCCCCGCCATCATGGCTTTCTCCAGAAGGTCTCCTGGTCTAATTAGCATATTACCCTTTTATTAGTATAGATGAGTAAGTCTGTTGCTTTTTCTACTTTATTGAAAAGACAATACACTTTTTAAAAAAATATATTTTATTGATTTTTTACAGAGAGGAAGGGAGAGGGATAGTTAGAAACATCAATCAGCTGCCTCCTGCACACCTCCTACTGGGATTTGCCCGCAACCAAGGTACATGCCCTTGACTGGAATCGAACCTGGGACCTTTCAGCCTGCAGGCCGATGCTCTATCCACTGAGCCAAACCGGTCAGGGTGAAAAGACAATACACTTAATCAATGGCCGACAAAGCTGCCAGCCAGGGAGTCTGCCTTTTGCCCATGGCCTTGCCCATCTGCAGTGTGGCAGGTGACGAGGGAGGGTGTACTGTATGGGGTTCTGCCATTCTCACAGCAAACATTTTTTTTTCCATATTTAAACCTGGTGTTTAAATATTTACACTAGTTTTTATTCCCCCTTTTCTTTTTATGTTCAGGTGTGATCTTACTTCCAAGCTACAGAAGTCCTAACTGTTCAGGGCAACAAATGAAACCACACAGATATTCGAAGAAAATGCCCTATTCTAGGGTGACCAAGGTTGCCGGGCTGGCTGGTCTCCCTCCCCGCTCTGTTAGGGGGAGGGGAGGAGCCAAGTGGCTTCCCTCTGCTGGTGGGCAGAGCCCGGGAGAGCGCCAGACCAGCCTAAACTGCCTGCAGCTCCCACCTTTTCCAGGGAGCTGGGATGGTGGGGGCAGGGCACAGATTCGACCTCCCACACTTCCTGGTGTGCCGGAGGGTGCCCCAGAGGACGCTGGGGGGTGATGTCAGCACCAATGCGGGAAGAGGCCTGCTGCAGAGGGGAGGGCCCTGGCAGGCACCCAAGGACACAGAGTCCCGCCTGCCTGCGGAGGAGGCGCCTGGACTAGGCTGGGTTGGAGGACCTTCGCGGGCCTTGGGGGGCCACCGCTCTGTGGGACACAGCAGAGCCTGAGACGGCGCGCGGACCTTTACTAAGTAGCTCAGTGAGGAACCGAAATGGGCCCCTCCCCGCAGGCACGTGGCCCTGCCAGGGCCCCAGAGTCTGGAAGTTTTGTAGCCGCTGTTTGCATCCCCCCCGATTCCTGTTTTGAGGGCACATGTCGGCCCTTTGTGTTTCCCACCATGATGTCTGCACCAGGCTGAAGTCGTCTTGCTGATGCATTTGTTCAGCTCGCTTTAGTTGTCAGCATTTAAGATCTTACACACAATTCCGCACGTCTGCTCTTGTTTGAAAACCAGGCCACGGGCGCACGCGGTGCTCAACGTGGCTAGGGTCCGTGCCCATCCCAGGGCTCCCCACTCCCGGGTGGCTCCCCTCTCCTGCCTCCTGGGCGCTAAAGTTCAGGCGCAAAATTCCGGTTACACATTTGCGGATTCGCCCGACACACTCCCGGGGAGGCAGGCATCTTTCCCGGGCTCCAGCCCCCATTGCTCCTGGACTAGAAGCTGGGGGCGAGGGAGGAGACACTCCGGGACCGGGACCCCAGGACTCAGCCCGCACACCGGATTGTGAGGGCCAGGCCGCTTCTCTCCGGGCGGCTGGAGGGGGCATCAGCCGTCCACAGCTGAGGGGGGGGGGGGGGCAACTGAAAACTATCAATAGTAAAAGGAGTCTGACCCTGTACCTCCTACCAGAAGATATTAATAGGAAACTTAGAACTTAGGAAACATACACAAAATGGAACTTTTTACTATATTGCCGAAGAGAAAACATTT